>NW_010175810.1:6044-10867 GCF_000695765.1 Mesitornis unicolor
GGGTCTACCTTGGAAATCTTGCAGCATGTTCACGTGCAGTCTAAACTCATTTGGAGGGTTTCTGGCTAGAGATTGCTTTGATCCTCTTGCCCCTTACAACACCTATTAAACCTGAAAAACATTTGCCTGAACAGGTAGAAATTAGACCACATCTCACATCTAAGATACAGAGTGAAACCTCTACCTTGAATTTGCAAGGCTTTGGAGATGTATTTTTTCCCCCAAAAAACAAGCTCATGTATTTAGGACAAAGAACTATCACTTTCAAAAAATGCTTCCTGAAAGAAGGAAGAAGTCCTACCTTGAACTGTGAGACTGCGCAAGTCAGACCCATGACTATGACATGAGACTGAAGGCCAAGCCAAGGTTCTGCAGTGGGGTGCAATTCACGTAGGGGTAGGCTGGACTTGGAGTGAGCTCTTCAGATTCTTCTCTGCTGATAGGGTTCAGTCTTGCCTCAGAGAAAGGTTATTTCTCCATTGAGTGACATAGCTTACTTGTAGGTAATGAGAAGTCTCTCAGAAGAGGCATAGTATCTGCAAGGATATTAAAAGGATCTGAGACACAGACAAAGAGTGCTCATTTGACCAAAAAAAAAAGCACTATACTTGTCTATACTTGGTTTTGTATTTTGGAAATAGCTGAGGCACTGCTGAAAGTGTATTTTAAATATCTCTACACAGGCTCGAAATTTATTTTTAACGTACAGTACATTCCTATACAGCTCATGGCTGTGTGAATTGCCACATGCCTTTCCTCTTCCATCTCCTCCTCATTGCTGTTTTTCTCCCCACTCCATATATTCACTAAAAGAAGCCTCAATAATTTGCTCAAGAAGCCAGTTGGCACAGACTTTGTATACAACTACAAAGCATCTTAAGTACAGGGCCAGCGTCTTCATAGAAAATGCCATTGCTTCAAGTTGCAGAAATATTTTAATAGTATTATTTTTATATATCCACCACTGAGGAGAAAAACCTTAGAGCAGATTTACTTACCCTAGTTAAAAGAGTTGAAGTAAAACAGGTAAAAAGAGATGAATTTTGAATACACCAACAGTGAATTAAAGCTGCAGAAAATAATCATTTTCCTTCAAGGCAAATTTTCTGTTGGGGTAGGCTGACAAACCACCTTAAGTTTCTCCAGTCCAGAGATGGAAAACAGCCTTAATGGCTCCCATTAACCTAACTTTGAAGTCCTGCAGTAATTGTGTAACTGCTCTGGAAACAGAAGAGGCGCAGCCAGGAACCCGGCCTCTGAGCAGAGCACTCGGGAGGGGACAGCGAACAGAAAAGTCTTTGCTGAATCCTTGCTCTTTGCTCAGACTTCCCCGCACCGCAGCCTTAGGCCAACTTGGATCGGAAAGCTGTAGCAAGCGTCAGGCTTTTATTGTATGCTCTGTTTTTTGGGATTTGTTGTGCTGGAAGAAAGGGAAGCATGAGCACTATGTGGGCAACTTTAATATCAAGTCATAAAATGCTGAGAGAACAGTGCCCTGGCTCCTTTTGCCCCTGCGGGAATAATGTTGCTGTGCCTTTCACTGAATTCTCAGATCTGAGGGTTGGAGGAAGCATTAAGCTTAGAAACCACTGTGAAATTTTCAGGAAAGTGTAGAAGACAGCAAAGTTAATTCTGAAACTTACCTATTTGGAATTTACAGCTGAACTCAGTTCTCATTTCTGCTTGTCTAGGTCCAAAATAATCTCACTGTAGTTATTTCATCAGTGTGAACAAGAAAAGCAGCTGACCCACAATATCTAGGTAAGTGCAAATTTTGGCCCTCAACAATCATAGACTCATAGAATGGTTTAGGTTGCAAGGGACCTTAGAGATGACCTAGATCCATCCCCCTGCCATGGGCAGGGACACCTCCCACCAGACCAGGTTGCCCAAAGCCCTGTCCAACCTGGCCTTGAACACTTCCAGGGAGGGGGCATCCACAACTTCCACCCTCTTCCAGTTTAAAACCATTTCCCCTCATTCTATCACTACCTGCCCTTGTAAAAAGTCCCTCCCCAGCTTTCCTGTAGGACCCCTTCATGAACTGGAAGGCCGCAAATCTAAGCATTTTGGGGAACTGAGCAAAGGTTTATTCGTGCTTGTTGAATTACACCTGAATAGATTCCTTGCATTAATACGTTTTAAATACGATCAGGTGGCAATTCATAAATGCAAGTGGCAGTGCTGTTAAAAAAAAAAAGGCAAACCATTACAAACTCTTCTTTAAAGCAGTTTTAAAAACAGGACTTCTGAAGATAGGAAATAACTGAAAATCATGTAAGACTATGGAAGCTGTACTGTCAGCAGCAGGTGAGACTACTATAGCATGACAGCTGAGCTTCGCAGGTTCATTACCATATGAAAATTACAGGACATTTCTACCATTAAAGACAAGACTCTAAAATACAGCTCTGCAGTGGTAATGAAAGCTGCCCCACCACTTGTAGGAGATTGCTAAAATGCAGTATGAACCAAAGAGCAAGATTTGCAAGACAAGAAAGTAGCAGGCAAATAAACCTGACAGCATTTTAACAAAAAAAGGCAAACCAACCAAAAAAAACACCAAAAACAAAATCAAAAAACCCACCCAAACTGAACAACGAAGGCAAGGGGTTTAAATATATTTTCATCATACCGTGCACACATGCACAAAAACTCCAGGCTACAGTATTGACTGCTTGTGCCAGTACAAACTATTCAAGATGTGGATGTTGTAGCCTGGAAGACTATCTTGGTCACTATCAGTTCTAACACTGCATATTTTATTCAACATTTAATGGCTTGACATAGTAAATCTATAGCAAATTTTGAGCCAATTTTATTACTGTCCTGAGGCATTCTGACTGTGATCAGTTAAACATGAGGACCATTTGGGAAAGAAACTAGTTTACTTCTACAGTTTTCTTCAAAGAGGTAACCTGGGAAAATGGAGATAGCTTCTTACATTTAATAGAAACCTGAAACTGAGAAAAAGGTTTCAGAATCAGAATATTCCTAATATTTCAAAAGAACAGAGTTCTTTAAAGACTGAGTGAAGTGAAAGTATTTGGAAAAAAACAAGCTACTTAACTCTAGCAAAAGTACTGAAATCTGGTCCATTTCCTGTTAGAAAACAAGCTGGATTTCCCCCCACTCAGTTATTAGGCAATGCAAAGGCAAGGATTTTGTTCACACTGTGGCTTCTTCGCCCTTGTTATTCCCCTGGCGTATCCGAACTGTTCTCATGTATTGCTCAGAATGATTTGTTTCATTAGTCAAGTCAACATTCTGTAAAATGGAGGGCGGTCAAGTAAAGCCGTTGAACACCAGAACAGAAACAAAGTCTTTCTTTCCTTGCTTGACAGTCCTGCCCTGGAAACAGTGCTCCATGTTGAATGTTAAAAGTTCAAAGTGTAAGAACCCTTCAGGGGCTCTTGCTGTCGGTAGACGTGGGAGATGGCGTTCACAGGAGCCCATTGTTTTTTCCATGCTTTTCTTTCCATTTTCCTTCCGTACACCTCTCCCCTCAGACCCTCTGCACACGAGGATAGAAACAAGCCTGAACTGATTTAACTCTGAAACAAGAGCCTATTGCAAGCTGTCTTCACGCTGCTCTCCAGCTTGCAGGCTGGCGGTGCTAAAAATGTGCTGTAGTATTCAATCCAAAATGGGCTTGTTTTTGTCCTTCTCTTACAGCTCAGGCAGAGGAGCAGAGCTAAGATAGGTGGTAAAACTGGCAGGACATTAATGGTGTTTCTAACCACGGTTGCCTATGCACGGAGACTTCCCTCGTAACATCTTTCTTTAGGAAACACACCATAAAATCAAAGTCAAAGCTTTATCGTGCAATTTTGACTCACACAAACTGTTCTTGTTATACATCATCCCTTAAATGAGGGAGACTGCTGGAACGAGGGCACAGCATTCCCAGAGCACCGCTGGGAAGCTCTTGGGGTATTTCAGCTAAAAAGATACACTCCCCTCTTAATCCAGATAATAACTTCAGTTACACAGAGCCAATGTGTATATACACTTAATACTAAGAGATGCTTTAGTCTACAGAGAAGATTTTAAGAAAACTTAATGACTTTCCACTATATGAAACAGTTAACTTGAAAACCCTTATCTTCAGAAACTAACAGCATTAAAATCATCCTTAATTAAACGCTCAAGACAGCAGCTAGACTAATCCTAGAGCTCCTTAAGAGCATGAGGAATGCAGTGAGTTTTAACAGGTTTAATTCCATAGTATGTTGTCATGGCTAATACTTGTTTTGGAAAGAAAACTCAGGAAAATAAATTTAAATAAAATTTATGACAGTTACAGTTCACTAAATCTGTTGCAAAAATCTCTGTGCAGGAAAAGCGACCTGATGATTTTAAAATTATACACAAATATGTCCTGACAAGCAAAAGCAACATAAGAGTGTATTAAGTTTAAAAGTCTTAATCCTTGTAATCACCCATCCACAGAAACTAATTTCTAGCTACGGTTTCTGTGAAAAATAAGATGTCGCTGATAGGTAATGCTACAGCTGTGGATTTGATCATATTTAGGAACTTCAGTTTCTCTACTGCCAAGGCTGTGCTGTATTTTTTGCTTACATGGGGGCCTAGATAATTGATAGATTAGTTCAAGAGGCAAATTTAGATTTACAAGACATGCAACAGCAGGAGAGTAATCCCAAAACCCACTGTCAACCTCTTCTTCCCCCATTTGCCCAAGTATACACGGACACATACATTACAACCTATTTCAGGCAAAGAAGGGTGCTGCATTGCCAAGGGACACATGCAGCCTTTAACATCATGTCCTGGTTCCTGCACCGCCACTTCCAGCAGCT
>NW_010175810.1:10904-22610 GCF_000695765.1 Mesitornis unicolor
TCCCTTCCCCTACTGGTAAGTCCACACTGCTCCCTCTGGCACTGTCCTCTACTCTCCTGGCTGCTCTGAGCTTTCCAGCAAGTCAGTCTCCCCAGAGTTCATCCAGCTCTCTGATCTCACTGGTGTTTGTCTCCATGCTTTCTGGTGCCAGCTCTGCTGCATAAGAAAAACAAACTCTCTTACTGTTACTCATCTTAGGGCAGTACACAGCCAGTAGAGTTGGTTTTGTAGCGCTAGCTAGGCAGAGTGGAAAGGGCTAGTCAGAAGATATTTGAATACCAATCCTATTTTTCTCTGCTCCTTTATTAGCCTGAAATTCCACAAAACCACATCCATCTATTCTCCTCCTGCTCATCATGGCAGCATGACGTTCCAATATCCTCCTTCTGTCACTTACCAGTGTCACACACCTGTATTAGATGCACTTTTAGATATAGGATTTGGTCCAGTGTCATTTTCAAATCAACAGGTGCTTTCTTTGGCCATTATGGCATTTTGGTTTATTCTTAGATTTTAGAGTAATCAGGCAAGAGTGTCCTGTGGCAGAGCACAGCCCACAGGAAAGAGCTGGCATCTTATCAGCAAATTCCTACTGTTTCAGATTCTGCAGAGACAGAAAGCTGCCAAAAGCCAGAGGGATGGAGGGGCTCCAACCCTTACAGTACCCAACCGGGTGGGCTAACAGTACACTTGTTTGCAGAGCAGAGAGCTGCAAAGTGACCTCAGCCTGTGCTCCAGTTCCCACCTTATTCCACACACAGTCACAAGGGTGCAGGAAGGCTCCCGTATGCTGCTCTCCCAATGGCCTCCGCAGCTTTGGATCCACCCTATGGGGCATGAGACACTTGAAGGCTCAGAAGGTCCTGAGGACATCAGTCTACCCTGGGGAAAGGAAGCATGGTGCAACTGTCCCAGTGCAGGCAGGTATACAGAAAGGGGAGTACCAACACCTAGAGGACAGTTATTTAAAAAAAAAAAAGTAACTACCCAATCCTTTTCTTATCATGACTGCAAAAATTCATACAAGTGATCCAGAACAACTCGCCTTATTTGGTGATGCAGATTAGCAAATCCACATTTTCCAAAGAAAATGGTACCAATCTCAGCTGAAGTGCCAAACTACTTCATATTACTAACCTTTCTTCTCTCCCTTGCTAGAGAATAAGCAAAAGTAGACAGCATGTGCTGAAGAGCCAGAGAAAAATTACAAAGGTTTTTAGGAAACATGAACAAAGACAGGTCACGGCAGATTTTAAATTCCCATCTCCAGGCAGAAAGATACAAGTACTCATTATTGACCTCTTCTCCATTTATTTTTTGCTGCTGACAGCCAGGACAACGTTAAGATTCACTATGGAATTACAACCTGCTTCATTCAGCAGCAACTGTCAAAATGCACTCAGATCCAGAATGGCAGAGCCCAGCTTGCAATACTGCTTTTCCACACTGGATCAGAGGGGCCTTCAGCTACAGGAGAAACGTCAGAGTGTGACTATAGGGACTGAGGAAGAAAGGAGGTAGGAGCGGTGTACTTCTGAAGCTCAGTCCCACGAATACATTCCACACTGTGACTGGGCAAAACGTATTACAAAGGGGATCTCAAGCTATCAAAGTGCTCTCCACCATAGTGTGATTCCTGAACGCAGCTGGCTACACCCAGTTGCTCTGTGAGGTTCCTGCAATTTCTCAAATTCATCCCTAGAATGACAAAGGGAAGTTTAAATCCCACATCAGTGTTTCCCTCCTTCTTAGGAAGGATGGAGATGGTCACACAACGGATACTTGAGACTCCCACAGATGGCTGTTGTGGTTTCACTAAATTATCACGCCAGATTTTGTTCAAGCCCTAAAGAAAAAAAATACAGGGCATACTGTACAGTATTTTCACTAAGATAAAGAATTTGGACCTAATCTTGTTCTAACTCTGCAAACACACGTCATATCTCGCTTCCCCTTTTTATTCTTCATGGTGAATACTCCAACTCTTGCTCCACATCAAACAAAGGACACAAAATCTGTCACCAATGCATTAGCACCAGTTCACTGGTTAGCATGAAGAACCAGGAGTAGAGAAAAGCCAGAGCTGACTTTCATGAAGAACCCTGAGGCCCTAAAGCAAGGTTCCCATCCTGGCCTCCCCAGTCCTTGAATTTAGTGTTTTCTGCATCCAAGTGAACTAACAGTCTTTATACGTACCTCCAGTCTTCACCTGGGAAATGCAGGACTGACTTCAACTTCTTCTTGCTCCTGGGCTGAAGGATATACCGTATACTCTGAACGGTATGGAATGTGCTCAAAAGCACGTGAAACGGACCAACACGCCAGCCATCAGTTTTACATAGAGGAAGGATTAGTCTTATTAAAACTGCTTGCTTTGGACACATCATTCTTTCTCCTGATCTCAGCAGTTTACCAGATTTTCTAAGTTAACTCCTGCAATGCTGGGAACTTGCTTTTTTTTATAAAGGGTTATAAAGAGCACCAAAAGAAATACAAAAGAACCATCTAAAGCTGAGATCACCTGGACAAGGCAATCTGAAATTAAACCAATCACATGCATCATCTCTCCCTTCTTGTGTGGTCTTCTGAAAGTATTCAAGTAATTGCTCCTGTTCAGGCAAACATCAGGGAGAAAACAAACAGCATGCACGAAAACAGACATCAACAGAGCTCACTCATCCAGTTCACAGACCCACTGGCTGTGCCAGCATCAGGCACGGTACTCGGACTGAGACAGGCAGAGCTACTGCTCAGCGCTGGCAGCAGTGGAGGGAGAATAAAGGCATTTTAAGAAACACTGCACATATTCTAGGGACAGAATAACATGGATCAGCTAGATTAGCATTCACTGAAGTACTTCCAGGGCCT
The DNA here is from genome assembly GCF_000695765.1 of Mesitornis unicolor. Lineage (NCBI taxonomy): Eukaryota > Metazoa > Chordata > Aves > Mesitornithiformes > Mesitornithidae > Mesitornis > Mesitornis unicolor. The sequence goes on from NW_010175810.1 coordinate 13,773, forward strand.
CGTGTCAAAGAACTTGCAGCCATCATACTACAGGAATTTTACTGGTCATGCGGTAGAGGTATGCCTGAGTAGCAGCTGAGCAAGACAGAGACAAGTGGATTCAACCACTGAGTTTAACACGACAGACAGTGAATAAAGGACAAGCATATGTAAGTCCTACTGAGACTTTAAAATTTAAACTCAGAATCTTGGCAATACAGCTAGAGACAGCAAATGATACTTACAAAAGCTATCGAGTATGCCACACAGGTGATGAACAAATGCATACAACACAAAGGTAACAAAACAGGTATTTCCCACAGGATGACACAACAAAGTACGCACAGAATTTTCACAAACGTGTACCGTCATCTTTATGCATATAACGTTTACAATTCAATTGTAAATCTGAAGGTGACAATTCAATTATAACACTGCAGTTATAGTGCACTGTCTGCTTTTTTCCTCTTTGTTTCTAACCAAAGATGGTGAATACGATGTCCCAGTATCAAGAAAGCACTCGCTACAAATAAAGATATCCTTAAATTCAAATTGACTAATGCTTTAATATTATTAAATATAATAATTGATTAATGATTTAATAAGAAAAGATAGCAAAACAGTAGAAATCACGATGGATTCCTCAAACAAATCTCCATTAGACAGTGATTGAATCCATCAATAGTAGAACTACTTAACTGTAATCAGGTTTAACACAGGCAAGGAAACATTTTTTCCCTTCTCTTCCTCTCAAATTTAGTATCAGATCAGAAAAGCAGCTGTACTGCTGTATACTGCTTTTGACTCAAAATACGTGAGTTTTCCTACGACTTCATACAAATACACATCTCTGTCCCTATGAACTTAGAACAAAAGGAAAAAAAAGAAAAAAAGATGAAACTCTTCTCTTAATCCCCAATCATCAGAAAGTACCCTTAAGGTAAGCAGGCCTACTAGGATCAAAAGATACCGCAGTTCTTGCTGTGGCAAAAAAACCCCAAACTCTCACTGGAAAGCAGCTGTAAAAGGTTAAACATAGACGTTAATTCAGGAGGAGAAAGATACTCGGGAATTTTCCCACAATAATAGCTCAAGAAGTATAGCTACATTCTTCCAAGATAGATGCAACACTGATGGTGTCAAGCACGCATGGTTAGACTTTAAATATTCACCTAATCCAAAGTGAGAAGCATCTCCTATGCAAACTTTACTATGCAAACAGGATAATCCCCAGATTCCCCACTTAGCTCATTTCAGTGAAAATACCAGAAATGGCTCAATTAGAATCAAAGACAGCAAAAATAAAGACAAGCACGCATGTTTCTCAGATTCCTAGCTCTCATTTTCTTCCTCTTTTTCCCAGTGACGACTGACAGAAGGAAATATACACCCACCTCACAGTCTTCCATACAAGTAAATACAAAAAAATCAAGTGTTTATTGGAAGTCTGCATGAAGGCACAGATGAGCTTGATTACAGACACATCGTAACAATTACAAATATATGTAAACACCTTGAGATATACAACAAAGCAATAATACAGCTAATACAGGAATAAAATATAACCTGCTAAAAAGAACACTTCTTTGTATCTCAGGTTCTTTCAATGATAAGCTCCAATTCACACCAACACAGTGTAATGCTTTTGAATTCATCACTTGGATTCATGCTCAACAAATCTGCACTTTGACCACTGTTGTTCACCACTGGATTTATAAATTTGAACTGAATTTGAACAGGCTTCCTTCACTAGGATCAGGAAAACATAACCAGCTAGACACCCAAGGAACCAACCTGTAATGAAGCTTTGTAGTTTCTCTAAATACACAAGAGCAATCACCAAGGTACTGAAATTAAATATAAGCTTCAGAAAAGCTCAGAGATGCTTGTCCCATTTTTACTTGCATTTGAGGAAACTGCTGTATTTCTGCAGGAAAGGAACAGTCTACAGCTGTCAGGTGATTTTTTTCTTCCTCCACAGGAGGCTTAGATTTCATGTGAAACACCTGCCAAAACAAAAGTCAGCAATCACAAACTAAAGTGCCTTGGACAGCTTAGGTTTTACCACTAAACACCTTCGTTTATAGATACAGTATTAATTTATATTGTGAGAAAACCCACCTTTGCATGTAGAAGACTACTTCCAATATTTATGTGGAAAGGGGCATTGCTTTTTTTGGCTTTTTTTTTTTTCTTTTTAATTAGATACCAATGCCAGGAACTTAAGGAATTGCACCACAGCACTTTTTGGGGAAAAAAAAAAATCACACAGAAAAAAATGGTAGCTTTAGTACAGGCAACTCCCAAGCCCAGCCAGAGCACTCTGAGCAGCAATTCACTACAAGGGACACACAGTTTTCTCTAACTCAGCCCTCAGCAATCCATCTTAACTCCCTACTCCTCCTCCCCGTACGTTTTATGACCTCCAGAGCCCAGATCCAGTGAGAACAGACTCCCACCCAGGTAACACAGGCAGAACAAACCTAGCACACCTACACCACTTCTCCTGATCCTGTGGCCACATCATCCCAACCTAAAGATGAGGTAGTACTTTTCTTTGGAGCCTAACTAGTTGAATAGGAACAAGCACTATTCTTCGTAACGTAACAGCTGCTTGTTAATGCAGTGCCAAACTCTGCAGTTTTAGCTCCTCTTCAGGGCACACTATTAATGCAAGAACAGCAACAGCTGGTTAAAAATAATAATTAAAAAAAACCATGATACAAGCACACACTCCCACTTGAACTGACTGCATCATAAAGGCCACAGTCTGGCATATTCAGTGACTTCCTCCAGTCCACAAAGTGGCAATGAATCTTAGCCTCTATTTGCACTGGGACTAGTGGTTATTACCCAAGAGGAACATGAAGGATATCCTGAGTACTTACTACAGTGAGATGTGGAATCTCTTCTTAAAAAAAAGTTTAAATATTAAGAACTCTGGTCCAAATCCAGAAAGGGCTGGGAGAGGAATTCAGCTCCTCAGGGAACTGAAGAAACCAGATTGTCTCTATGCATACAGTCCACTTGGTAATTAGGGGTCTGTTTTCTCTCTCCTCAAGAGGACAGACCCTTCCCCAGAAGGAGGTTGTTGTAACACATGCATGTATTATAATTTTATAGCTTACACTCATAAACCTGGTTTCTTATGAGATGGCTTGAACTGAAGAAATATGCTCTGCATAGTCCATGCTCTGTAGACTCCCAAGGATCAAAAAGAAATAGCCTGCTATGACTGAAACAAAAAAAAGGAAACACCAAAACGAGCTGAACAGCGTTAGAACTCACACTTGTAAAACTAAGCATCAGGATTAGAAAAAGCACTACAAGGCTTGAACAAGGTCCCTGGATGCAGCCTCTTAGTAAGCATTAATCAATACCGAGGATGAGAGATTGTGTTCTTTGATTGACCAAGTATGCAAAGCTATTTTGTCTCTGCGATTAGTTTTTACTTATTTAACAAAATACACGGAGCCTAAATTGTCTCATGCTGGTAGTGCAACTTGCACAGACCCCAGGAAGCTTTCTCAGTTTCACTGCTTCCAAGACTCTATTTTTCATTCAGCTGAAGTACACAGGCAGACGGATTCCTGAAAATGAACATTTTAACAGGAAAGGAATCCTGTTCTGTTTAGCTCCAGCACAGCAATTAATTGCCAATACAAAAGTACTGACACTTTCTTGAAAAACTCTGACAGTCCTTTCTGCCCTTGGGGATACGCTCTCAGAGGAGTACACGCAATTAAAACCACCTTATCTGGCTGTTAACTGGAAAACTAACTCCGAGCAGTCCCACCTCTTCTTCCAAAGAACTTCTCTGGAACAAATAGTGGATAAAATAAACTCTCAATGCTCTATAGAGCATCAGCTGCACTCCAGTGTCCAAGCCAGATTCCTTGAGAGAAAAAGTAAAAAGAAAGCTGCTTGATTGTCAGAGAGGAAAGTGCTGTTGAAACAGCTACAAGATTTTTTATTTTTCTTTAAACCCTTTAGCTGTAAAAGGGTACACTTACAAAATGCTCATCGTAACTGAAAACTGCTTCTGTGGTCTTATACAACTAATGATGATGCAGTGTGCAACTGACAGGCATCAGGAATGAAAAGGACAGCAGACACCCACCCAGGTGCTTCGGAGATCGAAGCCAAGCATCTAAGCCCTCCTCGTAAGCTGGACCTCGTCGTCAAGTGAGTTTCTCCAGTCTATAGGAGATCTGACAAAATCACAGCTGCAGAATCATAATCCATGACTATAATTCACAAGGAAAACTGAAAATCCATTTGCATTTATTAGGAGATGGTTGTGCACAATTCCTCATCGTATTCAAAAGTCTACAAATAGAATTTAACACTTCTGACTGCAAGCAAATGTTTGTTCAACGTTCTTAGTTGGCTAAGGCCGACTTGGCGCCTTGTTACGCTCCCAGGATTTAATTACATTTGTCAGTTCTTTACTTTCCTCTGGTAACAGTCCCACTGGAATAGTAAGGAGAGTTCTCTAAGACACTTTATAACAGCAGCTGAACTTGGGTCATGCAATTTCAGTTTTGGAATATGCTTCAAATGTCAATTCTTCCAGGCAATTTTCATTTTTAAGATCTCAGAACAACACTGTCAAAGGCGTTCCCCCTTCCCACCCTCCCCTCCCCCCCAGCACTTATACTACCACCACTATAAGCTCACATTCTATAGAGCCGTATGTCCAAGAATCTCAAAGCACTTCAGGAAGGAGGGCACCATTTTAAATAGTGGTATACTTGGAATTCTACTTATAAAAGAGGTTGGTTTTTTTTATATTCGTCTTATGTTTACAAAAGGACAAGCATCAAATTAAACCAGTCCGATCTTGACCTTAGTGCCACCTCTGACTGCCTGTAATTCTCTCACACGCAATCCTACTACTGATTCAGGAGCTCTCTTTAATTACAACACTCACAGCTGAGTTTCCTCTATGCAAAGGTGAGCATCTGCTATGGTCAATTATTTTCAGATGGAAGCACTGGTCAAATTTTAGGTCTGCCAAAATCTTGAGAATCACTTGATTGGAGAGTCACTACCACAACTAATGTCATTTGATAATGCACTTGATCCCGTATCGGTTTAAGAAGTTTAACAGACTATATATGCATTTCTCTAAGTTATTTCAGAGCTGAAACTACATAACTACAGTGAAGAAGTTCTAGTTTTGCCCTAAGTGGAACCTTTTACAACATTATTTTAACTTACTATTTTGATTTAGAGCACTAATTTTATAGAGATCTTCAGTTTGCAATTCTTACTCAATAGGTGAGCGGCAAACATGAAAACATATGTACAAGTGTTAGTATACTACCAGAATGCTCTACTTCCTTCTTAAAAATGTCCTTAATAAAGCATTAGGCATGTCAAACAAACTTTTGTAAACAAAAGATAAATTACTCATCTTCTGCTCTGATTATAGCCAGATACATATTCTCATAAAATAAACATTCTCTTGTCATTTTCCATGGCCCACATATCCATATATATGAGGTAAACCACTTAAAATCATCAATAATATATAATCGTCAGTACTCAACAGGAACCTGGGGATAAAATATAACTAGGATGTCAATATCAAGAAGTGACACTTTGTTCCACTGCAAAGTGAAACCAATTTATTTGTGCTAAACGAATGGAAAGAATGTATTCAGAATACATCTCTTTATACATTGTACCGGCTTAGGCTGCTAAAGAAGCATTCATTAGTGCCACGTTGTGCTACTTTCTTGTACTCTGTTTCTACCAAGCAATACAACATTTTGGCCGTTATGCCAAAATATTCCTATATGCTCATCTTGTATCTTATTTTCTAACAGACTTTTGATCATTTAGAATAAGCTGGTAAAACTTTGCCTCAGGGGAGTCACAATTAATATATTTTAACAAGAAAAGAATTCTCATCAGCTGTTCTCTACAATCACATTGCCTTCTGCAGCAAAAAAACCAAAGAGCACACTTTAATCAGCAATCAGTAACCTGTGGGCAGGACCACACTTACCGAAGTTAATCGTGACAGATCACACAGTATGGGCAGCTTACAGGTTAATGTAAATGTCAAGCGAAATCATCAAACCTTAAGGTCCACGAATTGTACATTCCACAGACTCCAACAAGCCAGTTCCCTCACTGTAAAATTCAGACTGTACCATATGCTTGAGGTGCTTTTAAAACAGGAGAAGAACGGATGCGTCTTGTGTGCTGAATTAAGCTTATTTACTATGTAATACAACAGAGTATGTGTCTTGGGCACTGATCAGGGTGTCTGACTCACTTTTGCACTAGAAGTCGTTATTTCAAATGACTGAAACGTAGTGCTGATTTTCTATAAGCTTGGTAAACACTGTAATATTTCAGAATTTGTCATATAGCCCATCATGCCTTTAATTTTCTGCAAATCGTCATGAAAAAATATAAAAAGGTATCCCTTTAACTTTACAAACCTAAAAGCCAGGAAAATGAAGCTTTGGAGCCAAGCAAAACGACATAATGCCGTATTACCAAACAGAGTAGCAAATGTTCCAGCCAGAGAATGGACATACACGTAGTTCAAGTAAACACTGATGGAAAACTTTGTTAAGTTAGTGTTGTAGACCCACAACACTGGCTGCATTTTATACAAACGTTTACAACACAATTAACAGTGAAGCCTATATAACCTCAGTGCAAATAAGTCAAATCCAAATATGCCAAGTAAGCCTTTGGCTTTTAGTAAACTGCTCCATGTTATGAGTCCACTTCTGACACACAGACTGCTGAGCACATGCACTAAGGCTGAGAGGAGGGATGCACTGAATGTTGAAAAGTGGCTGACTGCGACGCTGCGGATTGGACCGTAGGTTGCACAGACGGTGGAGGTGGTGGCGGAGGTGGCTGCACTGGGGTCTGCGTGTTTGGAGAAGGAGGAGGAGTGGGACGTTTAAATTTGTCGGGGCTGTTACTTCTTCGCGGTGATGGCCTCTGCAGAACAAATATTGAAATTATGTTTAACACATGCTCCTGAACAACTTTAGGTGCAAGTTCTTGGCAAAGGGGAAAAAAAACCACAACAAAAAAACAACACAAAAAAAATCCAAACAATTCTGTGGGAAGCATTAATTTCAAAACACTGCGAGAATCACAATACAATTTTTACATAAAATAAATGTTACTTTGAAATGGAGTAGCAAGGGAAAAGGGAAGTACTTTTGAGATCAAACAGAATATGCATTCCTTCCTGTCAGCTCACAGGAAATGAACGCACGACATATGTCCTGACCATATTATATATGATGACCAGCAACCTATAAAGAAATGAGAGATCCTGTAGGGACAGCACTGCCCAGTTGTGCTTGCCAAACCAGTAGGAGATATATGTCCTGAAGATACATTTACCTATGATGACCAGCAACCTAAAAAGAAATGAGAGAACCTGTAGAGACAACACTGCCCAGTTGTGCTTGCCAAACCAGTAGGTGCTGATGGACCTTTAACTTTATGCTTCTGCCATATGAAGTCCAACTCCATGCTACCTGAGTGTGGGTGGAAATGCTTCAAATGCCAGAGAGTCTGCCCAGAATCTCCAGCTTTTTGAAAGAGTCTTAGCCTGCACACTAGAGTAAGACCAAAGCATGACACAAGTTGTTCTTCCAAAAACAACCAAAAAATTACAACCATTTGAGCTGCAGGAGTGAAGCAGTTGTTAAAGAGAGCTCCCCCTATATTGGGTTTTCTGTGAGGGGTTTTTGGTTGTGTCTTTGGTAATGGGGAAGGGCTATGGAGATGGCCCTTGAAGAAGCTACCTGAAAAGCTCCCCCTTTGCCTTTGTCAGCCCCACCTCTGACCAGGGCCAAGCCAATCAGCGCCCCTGTGAATTCATGGATTTAAGGGGGGTGCAGGGCATTTCCTTTCTCTCTCTATGGCACTGACCCTGACCAGCACGGCCCCAGGTGCAGGTGGTGCACCTTGCCCAGCTGGGCTTTTCCGGCCCCAACCGCAACTTCAGCTTAAGCCCCACTGCAGCTTCATCCCAAAAAAAGAGAGAGAGCCAGGACCTCCAGAACCATCAGAAGAGATCTGCAGCGGAGAAAAGAGTGCAAAAATGATAAAAAGATAAAAATGCAAAAAGATAACTCATGTTATCTTTACAAATTTGGGGAGAATGGATCTGCTTTAATGTTATCAATGTAAAAATATAAATTACAGTGCACAACACTACTACACTTTTGAAACCAAAATGCTCACTACTTACCAATCCTGTTAGCGTTAATCAAGAACCTCATGGCATGACAAACCACCCACCCACAATTAATAATCAACCACAGGTGATCAGCTCTGGGGAGAAGCATGATTACAGTGCTATGCCAAATGTACTGTAGGCAAAGTCAATTTATTTTGTAATGGAGATCAAAAATGAAGAGTCAAGAATCAAACTGCAGTTTAGTCAAATAATGTAGAGTGTATCTATTTTGCTGCACAACTATGTACAATTGATTAATGCTGTATGGGAAAGCTAAACTGACTGACGTCTCTGAAATACTTAAAATCATTTATTGCATTTGCGTACATCTAATAATACAAAGGGACCTGGTTTCAGTATTGAGACAAAGCCAAGAGCTACTTATAAACACCTTTCTCAAAACAAATAGTATTTTGTCCTGAAGATGATCTTTTTCACAGTGACTCTATGTGATACCAATTAATTTACAGTTTCAGAAAGAGCAGTATTTCACAGAGACTGAATAGAGCAAGTTCCTTGAAAAGCTTAATTATAAAATGAGATTCTAGGTTTTCCAGAAGCATAAAGATCTTCCTGTGGCTAACTCATGTGAGGGGGGGTGAACCTGGACCAGGATTCTACCTTCC
>NW_010175810.1:22641-32375 GCF_000695765.1 Mesitornis unicolor
TCCAGCTTCCCTCCTGTTCTACACCCACCATTGGAGCGTACCCACCAAACTTTGCTCAAAGAAATTGCCAATTATGTTTGCACGCTCACCTAAACTATTTTAGAAGCAGTCATATTTTAGCATTCTACTAAAAACTGTATTGAAACATGCTTTCCCATCTGAGAATGACAAGTATATGCAAAAGCCTTGTAGGATATTTACATACCACCATATCTGTTGAGAAGAATCAAAATGGTATTGACACAACAACTATAAGATACTTTGCCAAATGGTTAATACTGAAGCTCTGTTTGCTCATTAAACTCCACAGATATTTAGAAGAAACACAGTTAAGTAGAAATGTATAAAACGCTGCAGGTAAAAGGAAATAAATCCAGTTGAAAGATATGAGAAATTGCCCTAACAAAAGTTTATATTAACTTTCTTCTTTGCCAATGAGAACAGAAAATAAGAGTTAACTGCCTGTTACAGTGACATGATGGTAGCATTGAGTGTCATCCTGAAGAAAACCTGAGCTTGGAGCAACCTCAGATGACTCATCCGTCAGATGGTGGAGACTAGGAGAAAAATGAAAGCAATGTTTTTACTTCCTGGGATAGGCTTAGTAGCTTAGAACATCGCTTCTCACACCCTGCCTGCTGCTCCATAAGATAATACCTATGACTGTCCTTAGGATGACAACACATCCTATTGTTTTGCAGAAAACAAGGTTCTCCAAAAAGAATCAGTTTCTGAGGGGTGAAGAGGAAAATCAGGGCTGAAGAAAGCAGCAATAGGTATCTTGGAATAAGGAGACAAAAACCAAACATTTACAAAAACACTTTGTAAAAAAGCTTAAGGACAAGCAACCAGCATTTTAAAAAACCAAACTGGCATTGGCAACAAGTATTTAACATTTTAAATACTTACTGTAATAGCATGGGATGGTCCCATATGTTGCACATGAAGGCCTGGGGAATTGTAGTAAGACATTCCAGCTCTAGTCAGTGAAGTTGGTGGTGTGAAACCAACTGTGTGACTTGCATATGACAGACCTAAAAATTGTTAAAACAAGGTATCATCAACGTTCTTGTTTATACTACAAACTACACTGTGAGGTTTTATTGAATTTCTTAGTTCTGGATCAATGATAGGTTAAGAAATGGTAACTGCTGCTAGATTAGAAATCTAAAAAGCATTCATTGTACTGAAAAGCATGATGTAAAATTATTTTCCTGTAATAAACCACCATACGTTTCAAAAAATACATTACACAATGTTAGGCATAACTTTTCAGTTAACATAAACAGTGTAAGGCTCCCCTGCCAGCTTAGTTTTAGCCCACCAGTGTTTCCACCCAGCCTTCCATTTCTCCTCGGAGGAATTGCCTCCCTGAACAAAACACAGTCTGAAGAGGCAGAGAGGTTGTGTCTGGAGAAGCCATCTAGCATCAGGCCACTATGGGTGTCTGCAAAGGAGGTGGCTCCTCCAAGGCACACCACAACCAGGCTTCCTCCTGTTTTGCCTCAGTGTTTATAGGTAATGGACCCAAAGATCTTCAGGGCTGTGAAGTTAAAACATTCTGGGATTAGCTGCTAGCTGGACTAGGCTAGCAACTAACATTTCAAATTACAACTTGTTTTATCCACATTAAGGAAAGTCTAATATTCAGATGTACAAATATCTAATTCTTCCATCTAAATACTTCCTTTCTGTAAGAACTAATTCATAAAAGTGCAGAGTGCCCGTATAGCCAAGGTAAACAGAAACAGCAATTGCTAAGTGCTTAAAGCTCAGACCTTGAAGTGTTTTGAGTATTTCTGCATATTTCTCAGAGCAGTACATTTTCCAAAGCCTTTAGCTCATTATTGCTTTCTGACAAAAATATAAGTACAGTAAGAGACAAGACTTTTTTTAACTGTTTAGTATTAGACGTTAGCAAACGCTTTGGAGAATTATGACCAAAAAAATTTCTGAAGGTCTATTAAACTTTTATAACACCACACTTCTTCAACACTAAATCAATGCAAAACAGTGCCACTGGAGCTACAGTATCCACTAACACCCAGGTCTGTCTTTCACTGCATGTATCTGTGTTTCTGCATCTAACTGTGTATCTGTGTTTGTGCCTACAGTTGATGAGACAGGATCTTGGGGAAAACAGACCCAACAAAACCCAACCAAAAACCCAAGCCTCAGATCACTAATAACGTCATACAAGAAAACATATTCCTCTTGCTTCCTTCAATTCTAAGTTTGACTCTGCTACATCCCCAGTGTACGCCTATGGTGCAAATTACAAGTGACTCCAATGGAATCGCTGTCATTTTAGAGTAGTTAAACAATGCAGATTAACAAAATTAATCTGCTTTTTGGCTGCACAGTCTAATTGTCTGTACAGCCCATATCCTATAACTAAGTCCTTTTGTAAGCGCAAGGACAGAAACAAGTTAATGCTCAGGTAGGTGACAATGTGTTGCAAAAGTCAGGAACAAGAGCCCAGAACAATGAAAGTAAAAAAAGCCCACTTTGTCACTTCTGCAACATTACAGTGCTGGAGTGCTTTGGGATAAACTAGCTACAGCAGTTCTACAAACACAAGCCTACATGGCAGTCAAAGAAGCAGTAAGAGACTAATGCACGTACAACCAAGGGAGCTCATCTCTGCAGCCCAAAATCTTTATCTAGCCTAGCTGCAGAAGCAAAGCATAGAACAGTTCATCTACACTAAAAACTAATTGGTAATTACAGCAAATAATCCCCAGCTTCTTAGGAGTAGCAATACTTCCACAATCTTCAAGGTTCCACGCATTGTGTTAGAAATCTCAGTGATATCTCAGCTTGCAAGAGTCCTCAAAAGCAGCCTCTCAAGCCATGCAAGCACGAAAGGCTCTGGGATTTAGGAGTCAGAATCTGACCCATTAAACCTGACTTGCTGTCCATATGAAACTACAGCATTTCTAACTGGTTTCAGACTACGTTTCTACAAATTCAGGCACACCATTTCCCAAACGAAGCGTGCCAAGTCATGCAATCACTTGATGCGAAATATAACCGTTATATTAGTCTCTAATCAATGTCCAAGCACAATTTTGAGGGCTATTTTTCAGTCAATAAATGTGTTAACATAACTGTATTTTGTTTTACTAAAAAAAAATATATATTCAGTAATTAAAGACTCAGAAAAGGTTACTTTGCCTTTGTTATACAGAGTACTAGAGACAGGAATTCTTAGTTTTATAGTTATTGTTTTACAATAGAAAATAGCAGAAGTATAAAAGCCATTTTTCTGTTGAAGAGAGATGGAAAATTACTTTTTCTAAGTCATTCAAGATTAGACTTCTGTAAGAAGTTTTGATTCAGAGCACAATAGCAGTCCCATTATTAGTTCATCACCAAAGCCTAGAAATCTGTTTGAACTATGTATCCTGTTGGGCAATTTCTACGGAGGGGAAAAAATAAAAAGGAAGAGAGAGTAAGAGAGAAAAAGAGAGAGAAAAGAAAAAGAAATAAAAGTTCAAGAGATAACTACTTAAATGACCTTTAATATCTGTTCACAGTATAAAACAGAACCATCTGAAACCATGCTGCACCAGATGACACCTAAGGTAAAACTATTACATTTATGATGCAGATTTCTTTCTCCGGACTATCTCTGAAAGGCTGCTGACCTAAATATATTAATAGGGCACATTACTACATGATGCACACAATAATTTTAGAAACTGGGTTAAATATTTACCAGGTGATATAGGTCTGCTAGAACTTGGTGAGGGTGTATAAGGGATAGGACTGGACACAGTGCGAGGTCTTAATCCTTGTGCAGACATCTCATTGAAATACCTAATAGAAAAAAAAGTAAAGAATAATTAGATCAAAGCTTTTAAAATGTGACACGTTTTAAATGTTTCACTGTGGTGTTTTCAGTTCCTGTAAGAACCACATGAGATTACTGAACGACCAGTCACCTTTAGGAAGTCATGACAGGAACTCCTGTCATGCTGAAGGCTCAGATACTGGCTTAACTTTCACTGGAAATACATGAACTTAATCACTTGCAGTTAAAGTGTACAACTTGCACATGATCAGAACAGTACATATTAAGGCCAGAGGTAAAATCATGTCATCCAATCTGACCTATACTACATTCTTGCACAAATCTCTACACATTGAACTCAACAGATTGGCTGGCTGGAGTGTATCTTCCAGAAAGGCATTCAGCACTGATCTGAAATCATGAAAGGAGGGTAACAAAAAATTAAATCATTGAAGTACTGATAATTTGTATCAACAGCTGATCAGCCTCACAGTTAAAAACATGCTCTGTTTCCTACTTGAACCCCTGTGTTGTCAACATTCAGCCATCTGCACGTTGTGTCCTTTGCTACTGGAACAGAGACATTTTGAACCCAGGACTTTCTCCCACTAAAGATACTTCCAAGTTGTGTTGCAATACGCCTCCCACACTTCACTATGATAAACTGAACATAGTAGAACCTCAGGCAAAGCATTTTTCCCCATCTGTAATAATTGTATTGATTTATTTGCACCTTACTCACTGAATACAGTGAAGCTTATTCACAGCTATGAAGTGCTACGTAAAAGGAGATAAAAATAATACAAACTGCTCCTACTCGCCACTTACTGTTTGTATCTCGAAAGTAATTTTATGTATTTTTTCCACAGCACTAGGCTGGCAGCTTTCAGGTTTACTTGCTTATGCACCTTCCACCTTGATTTTTCAGTCACTGTCTAGATTAGAGGTTCCCCCGCTCACCTCCTCCTCCACATATTGTTGCAAATCAGTGCACTTGGGTTTACATTATTACATTTAGCTGTGTTTCTCTGCTGGACACAGCACAGCAGCTGGCAAAATTAGCTATGTAACAGCCCTCTGACTCTGACTTGTGTCCATTTCTGCCGCTGTGTCCTCAAAAACATTTAGTAGCTACGTTTATTTCCAGCATTAAAAATATTTCTATTTGATGGAACTCACAATGATGACTACTTTGAGGTCTGTGAATCAGTTCATAAACTATTTGAAACACACTTTGATACTGCATATTATTGATTTTTAACCAGGATATTCAGTTACAAAGACTTAACACCTAATACAGGCAGTACACTGTAGTGATACCAAAGCTGGTTTAAATTTGGGTAGATCAGGTAATAAAAGTAGCTGCAATAGAGAACAATAGGAAATTAATTTACAGGCACATTAAAGTTTAATTAAATATAAAAGTTTTCAAAAGAGCTACCAGTGACATGTTTAGGAAAACTGACCTGACCAGGCTACCTCTGCAACACACAGTAACTTGTAATGCAGACAGCACGTGTACGACAGCAAGGCAGCGTGGTCTTTGTGATTTCACTGTATTTTACTCCACATCAAGATAATTTTATGTACATCATCCTAGTACCTGGATCAGATGATATGGAATAGTAGGCATCCTGGTTTCAGATATTTCCCTGTTACTCCAGAGAACAGGATGGAGGGGATTGAGAAGACAAAGCTATTGCTAGTCAGGAAGAAGTAGTTTTGGGAGAGCTGTATATTTTGCATTCAGAAAAACACCTTCAACTACTTCCACCAACAAAAATTAAGTATCATCAGCTAACAAAATGCAACTGAAAAAAAAGGATATCTGATCCATCACCACCATCATTTTTATGAAGATAATGTAAGCTGACAAAAATTCACATTTTAAAGTCACCAATGCATGTAGTTCCACAATTACTTTGTCTACGCATTTCTCCTACAACTAACCTAATATCTGCTTTGTCCTTCCCTTTACTTTGCATTACTTGCACTGCAAACACCTGTTTTGGAGCAATTCTGTCACACCTTTGTAGTACCAAGAAAATGAATATGATGATGAAATTTCTTAGATGTACAGAGGAGTTAACCAAATTTTCTGGCATTTTATTCACTACTACTACCTACACCTCCTGGTCGATGAAAAAATTACTAGGATACTCTACATTTTTTGATTAATACTGGTAATTCACCTGGATTTAGATTTTGACTGTACTTCCAATACAATGTAAATACTGACAGAAAATATTAGGCTAATGAAAATAGATTCAAACACCAGAATCCTGTGTTTCAAACAGTTTAATTTATATAGCATTCACTATGTCTTAACAGCAAATTTACTGCGATATATGTCAGTTGCCTAGCACTTCATTAAAATGAAAACTCTACCTTGAACTTTAAGGGTGCTCCTTGAAACAAAATATCTGGTACTTTGTTTCTGGTAAATTATGGCTTATAACAAATACACTGATGACTCGAGAAGAAATATATCAGTATCAGAAGAATTCGTGGCACAGGGAAACTTGTTTTTTTAAGTATCACCATAAATCCAAAATAAAACAAAATAATGAGCAAGTAATAAGAAATAAGAATATTTTATTCAAAGTGTACAAAAAAAACCTCTTTCAAGATGTAACACTGTCATTTGACTATGACGGGAGAAAACTTTTAAAGACGTCACATAAAACCATGAAAAACTCAAGGCTATCTGGAAGGTCAGTGCAAGCAATGCAGCTTGCAGTGGAGAAGAAATAGTAATTAAAAAAAAAATAATCAAGGTTTGCACATCAAGAACAACCAAACAGGAACAGTTCTGGAAACGCTTCCCTGTCTAAGGCTTTACACAAGATCCTTTGGTGTTTGGCTGAACACATTTTACTCTCTGCAAAGGACAAATTAGCCCCAAGTAAGGACACTGTTCCTACCTCACAGGATTCCTTGCAGTTACCAAGTTAGGGGCAAAACAAAGATACTATGATCAAATTATCCTGAATCTCAACTCCACAGCTATGTTTATTTCAATACACATTATCAAAACCCTAAGCAATCTTCAGATACTAATATTTTCTTTCTCACTGTTAAAACTAATGCAATTTCTACACAAGTCTGATACAATTCTACTGAAGGTATTCCCAGACCATGCTGAAATTTGATACATATATTAGTCCATATACAGGTTATTTCTATACATACTAACTCTGTAATACTCAAAAAACCCAAGTCTGAGTATTGATTAATAAACTCAATGCCTACATATCTGGTTGGCTAGAAAATACAAACCTCTCGTCATCCATTTCTAAGCTGGATTCACTTTCTGACAGCTGCCTGCAGAGCGCTTCCCTACGTTCCATTTCCCTCTGTAATTTTCTTTGAAGTCTCAAGTTTTCTTCTCTCATATGTCGTTCCTCTTCTAAATATTGTGCCATCTTCTCTGAATCTGAAATTCAGACGTTTGTTAAAATTTGATTAAAATCCTATTTCCCAGACAGGCAAATACGTTGTGCCTAATTTTACTCTAGTACTTCAGGGATAGGGGTGTAGAAAATGCACAGGCTAGATCACTCAGAATTCTTATCTCTAAGTCATCAGTTCAAAGCTTAATTTGAAACTACTACTACTACTTAATTTGGTAGCTACTAAATATATAAATTCCTGGTTGACAGCAATTTTGGAAATAAAAGGTAAAAAAAGCAAAAAAAAATTATTTACTTAAATGAATTTGAAAAGAAAGGAAAAAAGGTCCAGAAGAAAATAATAAAACCAAAGCCATACAAAGAAGAAATACAATGATTCCTGCTCCATTAAAATAATGCAATTCCACGTTTACAAAGATTTTACTGCAACACACAGAAGAATTCTAAAGGCATACTACCATTCTGAGGGAGAAAGCACAAAACAAGTTCTGAATCCCAAACGCTCAAACTCATATTAAATCACCACCTTGCATGTATTCTATAGCATTCTTTCTACTATACATTTTATCATAGAGATTGGCCAGCAGGACAGGTACTGATATTAAAAGCCAACAAGTGGTTTACTCTTTCCATCAAAAGGCAATCTGAGTTTGCAATTCTAAACAAGTTCAGCAAACATTCACTTAAATGGTGTGGTATCACAGCCCATTTAAAGTGATAACAATAAAACTATGGAAAGCTACAAAGCATTTTGACAGATTATCTAAATAAAACGGAACAAATTATGAAAACTTATCACACACAACATATTTTGTGAGGTCTTCTGATGTTTGATCAAGTATACAGTTAATACCGTGATATTAAAAAAAATACAATTCATCATGCCTTGTGATCACTTCTTTATACAGCACCCTTCAATAAAAATAATACTGCTGTTTTAGAAAACTGTTCCCAAACTAACCAGCATACATGACTTCTCCCTCTTCTGTGGAAATAACACTTCTAAATCTAACAGTATCGCTTATTTAAAACTGTTATTGTAACAGAACAGTTACTGGATGAGAAGTAAGTGCTTCAGGAATACAAAACGTAATACCAGTATCACAATTTAGTAAGCAGACTTTATTATTTATGAGTAATACTAGAGGGTCTCTAGTGAACACATATTGCAAATACCAAACTGAAAACTGTATTTCAGTGTCATCTTCCACTTGCAGGCACATCCACCATTTCTATCAGTATTGCAATTCATATTGCAGCTTTGTTTAATCTGTTCACAGAAGGAAAGGGTACTTTTAAACCTAGATATTGTTTTCAACGAGAATTTCACTTTAACTGTCTCTAAACTTTTACTCTAAATCTCAATAATTCGAAGAAAAACCACTTAAAAATATTAAAGAATACTTAAAATGAAATTAGTTAGGCTGAATTTGTCCAAAGAGTACCTTAAATCTTGCCTTGCTCTCAAAGTTCAGTAAGTGAAGGTTGCGATGCAGAACTGGCAAGTACAAAGATTAGCAGTCCTTATCTCAACTGACACAGATTATTAATATCACAAACTTGCACAAAAAGACCTCTACAAAAGAGCACTTGTCCATCATCTCTGTCTTGAACGAAGGCTGTTGCCTCTGGCAAGCTGTTTCTCTAAATGCAGGTTGAAATATTCCAGTTAGCCTGCCAAGACCAGCACGCTAGAAGGGGACAATATTGCCTGTTTCCCACTCACTCAATTTTTTCTGTCTATATGCTGAGGTATCTACTTACCTAGCAGTTGAAATATAATTCTGCTGACTAGGATTTAGGCAGAACTGATGAAACTTGGAAAGACATTTTAGATTCAGCATGAAGGACTGGCATTACAAAGATCACAGGAAGGTGCAAGCAACCTTTCTGCCAGTTGAGACCATGCACTCAGAGCCGTAGCCCTTCCTCTAGAAAGGCAGGGCAAAAAACAGGCTTTCCACTTTTGGTCAAGGGTGCACGACGCTTTTCACAAAGGAAACACACAGCCTTCTAAACAATTATTTATTCGAAGAGGTACTACATAGGTAAGAACAAAATAAGATTACCTTTTCTGCTATATTGTGAAGCCAAATAGCTGCCTGTACACAGTCTAACACAGCTACAAACAATTATTTAAAAGTCGCTGCAGTCATTAACAAGTGAAATTCTTGTGTGCAACTGAACTTTATTTTGCTACCTGTTAATTCTTTCAAGTAATTCTTCATTTATAACAAGACTCTTACAAAGTAGGCCAAAAGTATGTTCTGAAGAATCTATTTGCTGAAATATTGCTAAGTCTCTGAAAAAAAAACATAGAAAGATAGAAACATTTTTTCTGGCTCAAAATATTCCAGAACTGTTTGTTGATTCTTCTAGACACCCTTCTAGGAAAGCTAAAACACCCTCAAACTGCAGTATAAATGCATCAGTGAGCAATAATACTGCAATTATGAAAATGTTTTAATCCAAACCCACCCTTTTTCCACTTCTAACTTAAACTAAAATGAAATCACATATATATA
>NW_010175811.1:0-26989 GCF_000695765.1 Mesitornis unicolor
CTGAGAGATCGCATCACTCCAAGGGGATGCTGCAGTCACATCTGTACTCTGCCTAGCCTAAATTATAGGGCAGCACAGTCTGGGGTTAGCAGGTAGCAGTGCAAGTAAGGCTTGGACACCAGAAAGCTTTTCTCTTCCTTGAGGCACAATCTTGCCCTGCAATTCAGCATCCTAAGAGAAAAAAGCATCTTCAGGTCTGCGAACAAAGAGAGACCTCCCTAGCCTTTGTATCAGGTCTTAAATGTGATCTCCATCCTTCCCTGTGTTGAAGGTGATGATGTTTTTTTCCAGCATACCTGGAGATATGAATGACACCCGTGCCAAGAGCAATATCAGCGCTGCTGTGGAACTGTTCCAGCTTATCATGTACACCCCAACATTTTCCCTGGGATTGCTGTTCAATGCGATGGCCCTGTCATTCCTGTTTTTTAAGGTTAAAAAGCTGTCAGAATCTACAGTCTACATGATAGCCCTTATTTTTCTTGACACTTTGCTGCTGTTTACCCTTCCTTTCAAAATCATGTCCTACCACCTTCAGGACAACTGGAACTTGGGGTCTGTGTTTTGCTCCACCTTGGAGAGCCTTTACTTTGTGAACATGTACGGCAGCATCCTCATATCCCTCTGCATCTGTGTGGACCGGTACATCGCTATCCGGCACCCTTTCACGGCTCCCACCCTGCGATCCACCAGGAAAGCTGCTATGGTCTGTGCTGTCATCTGCCTGGGCACCTCAGCTGGCACAGTCTTTACTTTCCAACTGCATGAAGAGGGCCACGACATCTTCTCCTGCTTCCATAACTTCTCCAAGAACACATGGGAAAACGCAGGCCTGTTCAGTGCCTTGGAGATTACCTTCTTCGGCAGCATGGCAGCCATGGCCTTCTGCACTGTCCAGACCATCAGGTGTTTGAGGAAGCACAGAAAACCAGACAACCCCCAGACACACACCAGCAGAGCGGAGAAGATAGTGATGACAAACTTTGTGGCATTTTTGGTCTGTTTCACACCTTACCATATGGCATATTTTGTGTACTTTTTGGTGAAGAATAACGTAATCCACACCAGTTTTCAGCAACTGCTACGAGATGGTGTTCAGGTCACACTTTGCTGGGCAAACGTGAACTGTTGTCTTGATGGGGTGTGTTACTATTTTGTTTTAAAGGAGTCCTTGGAAGACCCCTTACAAAACAGTGAAAAAACAGCCACGCGAAAGCCCCATGCTGCACGTTAGTTACTTGGGATGACGTGTGGAGATGCTTTCATGAACAGTGCAGGGCCCTGGACTACTTATTTAAGCAATTTACTTCAAATATTCAGATCTGAAAACACTTCATAAAAACCAAAACTAAGTCCACTCCCAGGAGACTGCTCCTGACTTTTTTTTATTTCCCTGCATAATGTATTGTTTACCCGCATTTGCAGGTGAAAATAAATTGAATTATTTCCTATAAGTGGCAATGCATATCTCTTTGGAAGTGATTTCTCCTTACTTTAAAAAATAAATAAATAAATTGTTCACTTAGATGTGATAGCATCTTTCAGCCTCTCTGTCTATAGCCTCCCCAGTAAACCCCCCCAGGCCTTCAGTCACTACAAATTTGGGCTGCTGAGAAACAGAGACCTAGCGTTTAAGGTGAAAAGCTCCAAACTAAACTCTGTTGCCTCCCTTGCCCTGATCATACATGCTTGTGCTCACGTACATGCACACCTGTCAGGTTTAGATTTGCACGTGCTGTTTTAAAAAATACAATTCTCGTAACTCTAAATGCAAAGACAGTTTTAGGTTAACAGGGGTATAAGCAAGATCTCTATGCCATTCCTCCACTGGCTGTCTTGCTCTGCAAGGTGTAGTGTCTGTTTTAGTGACAGGTCTTGTGCCTACCATATCACAATTCTAACTAATATTGCCACAAGCCCAAGTTCCTGAATAGCTCAGATTGACTATCCTGGTTCCAGGCTTCCTCAAAAGCTCCTCTCCTGCTCACAGGCTTTTCACATATCTGTTCCTTCCTGCTTGGTTACAAACCCAGTTTCATGAGCAGAGACAAACCTAACAAGAGCATGAAATAAAAAGCCTAAGTCCAATGTAGTGCCAAACACACGAATCTGAAGGAACAATCCCCATCTTACTAGGGGATAAGATAAGAATAGCCCTAATCCCTAAAGCAGCAGCCACCAACAGAGGATCCCAGGGGAACGCAACCTTTCGGACCTTGGAGCAAGCTGAGCACTACCTCTTCCCAAACAAACAAGGCAATAAAAAATAACCTGCCAGCTGGAGCCTATCGTGCCAGTCAATTGCTTCTTATCAGTGTTCACAGGCACCTGGATAGACTGAATGATAACATGCTCCCAGCATGGAGAGGCAGCTCACCGCTCGCAGGACCCCCACTGCTGCCCCTTTCCTGAGCCATGAGGATGATGGCAACCAAAGCAATCAGTCTTCATTTTCATGTTGAGCTGGATCCTTGCAGTGTATATTCCAGGCAAGAGATACTAATCCCAGAAGGATAACGCATAAACCATGTATAGATTTCTTCCCCAAGCCAGCAACTTTGCATCTGGAGACTCCAGCCTGTAAAAGTGAAATTTTTTTGAAGTTGCTATATCTATGTGTGATATTGTACCAAAGAAGTCCAGTTGCTGAGGAGGGAAACACTGACCTGACATAGACATAAGCGTGTGCTGGTGTTTACAGAGTCCTTTGGGTGTTCAACTGATGAACTGTGCTTCTGAGGATACAAGGCCTGTGCATTTACACCAGCTGTGTCCCGATTATGTCCAAGTGCATGGAAATAAAACCCACCTGGATATTCCAGGAATTCCCTCTCCATATCAATTACCACTTCCATTGACTCCCTGCAGCTTCCCTGCCAGCAGACACAGAGTTCTCACCATCTTCTTGTTCATAACTTATCCCTTTTTAGTTTTAGTGCTAAAAGTGAGATTAGAAGCTCGCTTTAGTTTTAGGCTTCCTGTTGCTCAGCTTTTCCCCCCATTTTTTAGTATGCCTGTTTTTAATTGTTTGTCATCCTGCTGTCCTGCAGATCATAAAGTAACTCTCACTATAATTTCATGTACAGTGCTGGTAGGCAGTAGCAAGATGAATAACAAAACCAGGAATTTTTGGCTCAGCTACTTCCCTCAGCAATAACACACCGCTTAGAAGAGGCGGGGACGTTGACCAAATTAAGCATAGTTAAAACTGTATGAAGGACAAGTTAAAAGCACTTGAGGCATTTCTTCTTCTCCCAAGTCTCTCCCCTACATCTCTCCAGCATTTCTGGCCATTAATTTTTTCTAGAAGCAGCTAGGCTGAGGTGTGGAAAAGCTACTACCTCCTCACAGGCAGAGTACAGCCAAGCACCATCTGAGCTCCCTGCCTCTACACATGGCTCACAGTGCCTCTGCCAGCTCTAAAAGAGCACTAATTATCAAGGCAGAGTAACAACTTTCATCCTAGATTTCTGGGGGAAGCTATATATTTGCAAAGGCAACATTTTCTACTTAAAAGTTCTCTGTTAGATGTTACTGCTTCTAAGCCTCTGAACATCCACTTTCCAGATCAAATCTGGTGTGATCTGAGCCATTATTTTTGCCCAGGTGGGTAGCTGTAACAGCTTTTTTATTTGAAGGGCTTTATAGCTGAATCATGACACTGGGTATCTAGAGAGACTGCAGAGATTTCCATTTGCACCAAGAGAACATTAAACACGGAGTGCTAAGAAATAAAAGGGAAAAAAAAATCTGAAAATCTGTAATCTAAAGCCATCACAGGTTTTCCAGAATAGAGGTGATGATTTGTCTAAGGAAAAAAAAGAAAGCAAACCCCAGGATCTCTGTGGAAATGATTCACCCCTAAGAACTGAGGCCTCGTTGCTAACACATACAGTTCTTAGCTAAAAATCGTTAGTTTATTCTGAAATAATGAAAATGGGGGCTGTTAAGGCTCACTTTTTCCACTTGCACTCGTTTTCACATTTGGATAGTGAAAGGGAAGGGGTTTAAACCAGCACTGAAAGCATAGCGGGTCATGGGAGGTGCTGAAGCTGCTCCAACCAAGCCATTTAATTTGAGAGGCCTTTCACAAAACGCACCCTGAGGCTGCCAGGTTTCTTGCCAAGAGCCTTCCCTCGCAGACATTCATGCCTGTGTCGTATTCACATAAGTAACTTTCCTACTCAATTACTTGCAGGTTTCACTAACAGACTGGGCATGTGTTTCAACAGCTTTGATGTTTCACACTTAACCAAGCCAAATGTCCTGTTTACTGCAACCTCACTCACCTGGGAAAGCAGTGAAGCTCAAACTTGGGTATTCACTAACTCTGCAAAGCTGCTCTTTGCTTTCCAAATTTCCTCTTTTCTAGTACAGCTATTACCTTGCATTTCTGGCTCAGGAAGTATCTGTTTGGATTGGGAAGGAAAAACGTTTATAAGTAAGCATCGCTGATGATATTTGCATATAACCATGTCCCAGAAGGAATCAGCACAGGTACCAGGTATCTGCTACAGGTTTCACTATTGCCTTTTACGTTTTATGAAATGCATCCACATACAATGAAAGGGACAAAATATCTACCATGAGCAATGCCACATCTGTGGGCAGTGACAATGAGAAAAACCTCAGAAAAGCAAGCCTCAAGAGAAACGTGTAGGCTTTCATAGAAATTTTCACACACATACATTTCTCTCAAAGTGTTCCTAGCATTCCTGTTGTCACTATAAGAGGGTTAAAATTGTGTTTTCTCTGCAGAAAGGTAGCACCGTGAGCTAAAGATGAATTTGTAGCACCCTAGATGCTAGGGAGAAGCCCTCTGAGAACACTTGCAAGGCCAAGAAGTGTGAAATAGTTAACTTTCGCTCTGAAAGTGGAGTGCTGTGGGTAGGCACAGGAAGAAATCACACCCCAGCTCACTTCACAGTCATTTCCCCACCAAAAGCTGTTTGCGTGCTCTTTTCATCTGCTGCATTTCCTGGTGGTATGAGATGGAAGTCTCAAAGGAGTAAAAATGTCCCAGGTAACTCAATAAAGTGATGGAGCATTCCCATTGCTGATCTTGATGTGAAGGAGGCACGCAGAGTCTGGCTTCAGTGAGAGGATGCTCTGACTCGCCAACTCCACCCATGCAGTTCGCTCTTAGATTTGCAACTGGCCAGTGCAAAGCTGCAATTCAATCAAGTGCTGCAGCCCACCTTACTCAGCCACGTCTTCACTCTTCCTTCCCTTCCTCATGCCTCTGTCTTCAGCTTTTGAAGGCACTGAATTCCCTAGAAAAGCTCAGACTTTTCCCTCCATCAGGTTCCTTACTCACTGAAAATTTCTACTATAGCAACAAACTCTGATGAATCAGTGTCTTTAACTACTGTGAGAGGCAAAGGACACCTGCATCCTCCTTCGTTTTATCTCCTTTATTCTTCTTATTCTGACTTTTATAAACTGTCACTCCATAAGAATGACATTTACCCCATTGTCTAATGCGGTAAAAAGTTGCTGTGGGATACTGATACAACCAAAAAATCTATTAGCAATGAGAAATGTTTCCCAGGAAGAAAAGCTGAATCAGTGCCATTTGCTGACACCAAAGGATGTAAAACCCCATGTCTGCTGTATGCTACAGATTCCTATTAATCCCTCTCTCTATTCTGAGACAAAAAAGGCATTAAACTGGGATTATATTTGAGAGCAAGTATCAGCAGTTCAGGGTTATAAACACTGCTAGGCAATTGTTAATCCAGAACTAAGCATTACAAACCCAGGAAATCCAGTTCAGATTACACTTCAGAGTACACCGACACAACCCCGACCATCCCCTCTTAAGCATTAACTTTGTGACTACAAGTAAAGCCACCTCCCAGAGACCAGCGCCTAACCCGAATCCACTCAGCCAGCAATAGCATCTGAGATAATGAAGGACACTGTGTGAAATAGCTTTACTCCATTTACAGAGCCGCTCAGGAAAGCAGGAGAAGTTGCAGGCACCAGAGACTGATCTGACTTCATTCACGCTAATGGGAAGTGCAGTGGCTCAAAAATGCTGCAGCTGGAAGAGGGCAGAAATAAAGCAATGGGACTTTTGACAGGCCAACATTGGTGTGGCCATAAAAACCCTGCTGATTTGTTTCCCTCATGCAGAGTATAATAACTTGGTATTAATAATAAATATGTTTATGTAGACCATTTTATATGAGTAGTGAGAAGACAAAAGAAAGCCTGAAACACCACTCTTCATCTCACTGTGAGCTCAGGCTTTCACTGCCTGTCCTGCCCGTGGCTGTGCAGAGACCTGCTGGGACCTCAGGCAGGACCCTGCTGTGTGACAAGGCATGTCTGCTCCATTTGAGGTGCCCTGGGGTATCCTACCCTGCCTCCAACACCAAATCTAACAGGGATGGGCTGTTCCGGGCCCTTCTCTCCTCTACCTGTCTCTCACTGCAAAAATCATGTGAAAGGAGCCAGATCGCACTTAATATAAACCCACAGTCTGACACACTTTGCCTTATGATTTCTCAGAAACACATTTAGGCTAGCAGGAGGGGGAAGAGGTAAAGGAATGGCCTGGACACATTTGCATTTGTAACCAACTCCTTGCTATAATAGCAAGACAAAACTTAGTCATCCATTTAGTAGCAATAGTGAGATCTTTAATGCCCCCTGCCTTTGCAACACAAAATACAGAGGCAAGAATAGTATGTCCCCTTGTTTTGGAACAACAGGGCACTAATCAAGCAGTATCACTGAGTCTTATCCTAGATTTCATTCATGGACATAGTCATGCCAATCACATTATTGCTACACATCATGCTATTCATGGGTTCTTGCTCTCTCAGATTAGCCTGTGTCACTTGCCTTGGGTTGTCCACATGCACCTATCACAAAACACCTTTAAAAGACATCCCATATCTCTCTCACTCTATTTGGCAAGTAAAAATCCAATCCTGTGGGTAAATAGACCCATTCTAACTTCTAGTTTATCAGGTTGTCTTACTTGCACAAAGACAGCCAGACTCCCATAGTGAAAACTATTTTGTTTGCACCAGATGAAGTGTTTGTTTCTGTATAACTCTGCTGCATACCTCCAAGAATCTTATTTTCAACATTCTTCCTAGCCAGATTAGGTTTCCAACCCAGCTCCCTCCTCATGTTTACATGTCCTTATGTTTAAATGCAAATGTAAATAGAACCACGTAGGTCACAATCTCTCTTACCAAAGTTTTGGCAAAGCTGCTCAGGGTACAAATTATTATTTCCTTGGATAAATACAAAATGTAAGAGCAGCAAAGCTTGAAGGTCATTCTGACAGTGAGCTGAAAGGAAGGAAGCACTTTTTTGGTCAGATCAAGGACCTAGAAAAGGCTTGCAACATTCTGAGTATTAATGAAGACAACACAAAGTACCACTAGGTAAGTTCCCCACACCAAAGAAGCGGCCCCAGGTGACAGACAAGCCATGGAGCCGTGTTGCAGGTTACCCACTGGACCAAAGGGACCGCAGATTGGGTACCTGCAGCTCCAGAATTCACAGCCTCCAGGG
Source organism: Mesitornis unicolor (assembly GCF_000695765.1). Taxonomy (NCBI): domain Eukaryota; kingdom Metazoa; phylum Chordata; class Aves; order Mesitornithiformes; family Mesitornithidae; genus Mesitornis; species Mesitornis unicolor. Next base: position 7,537 of record NW_010175811.1, read on the forward strand.
AGGAAATGGAGATTCAAAACATGGCCAGAAACAGCACATACAAATGTCAGTTCTTAAGCAGCTACATTTGTCCTTTGGTGGACTCTGGGGAAAACATCCTTATTAGAACAGTAGTTCACTAATATAACTTACATTTTCAGTATTACTACACCCCACTTTCATTACAACCACGTTCGCTCAACTTCTGCTGCATGCTTAATCCATCTGAAGTTAGAAACCCTCTTCTATATCACAATCAGTTGCTGTGGAAATGAGCCCAGTATCCCAGAGGATTAGAAACTGGAGAGTCTGATTTAATTGCTCTCCCTGGACAGAGTCGGACTCCAATGGTAATGACCAACTGAGGAATACATAATAGGGATAGATCAGCTCTTGAGAAACAAAAGGTCCCATTTTCATGCAAATAGCATTTGTTGGGAAGAACAGTGAAGGAGAAATAAAGAAAAGTCAGGGACAAAGCAGCAGAATCCTTCTGGGCTGAAGGTTTTTCAAGAGACATCAGCTGCTGTAAAACTGTAAAAATTTCAGGGCTTTTTTGGATTTGCTTTTGCATCCCTAGGTGGGAGTTGGTAGATGCAACCCAAAGCAAGAGTCTGATTTGCTTTAACTTTCTTTCTGTCACTTAGCTCCTATTCATACCCTTAAATGGGAACAATTTTCAACATCTGTTACCAAACTTTTAAAGGAGAAAGAAACTTTAAAGAACTAAAAAAAAAGGAGGAGGAAAGAAAAACGCAGTAAAAAGAAGAGTAGTGGCAAATGACAGCAGGTCTCCAAGGCAGGTGCTGGCTGTGGAAGCGTCTCAGAGCAGGCGCAGCCAGCTAACAGTGCAGCAGTTGGCAACGCCTGCTGCAGAAGGCAGAGGGTAAGGCCTTGAGCAAAAGCATTGCTACATTCTGTGGGGAAAACTCCAGCCTTAGACTCCTGCAGAGGGAAAATGACAAGAAAAGGTATATACAGTGTCAGCTTTCTAAATAAATTGTGTATTTTGCATGTAATTCTCTCAATGCTTTTGTAATTTTTTTCACTGTTAAGCCATGGTGGCCTAAGACAGCTTTTTTCCTTTTTTTTTTTGTTCCTTTTAATTTTTCTTTTCTTGCAAACTACACCACTGATATCAGAGCACAGCAAAATCAAGTCACATCCAACATACATATCAGGAAGAGCTCACTGCTGCCCAGCGCTTGCCTCTGACTATGCCAGCCACTTCTTTTACCATGGTTTTTAAAGTGACAAAGCAACAATAAATGATAAAGCAATGTCAACCGCTCTCACAGTGCTGCATGTCCCCTGAGAGAAGGCTGCAGCGCCAACCCTTTCTCCTCCTGCCCGCTCTCCGCCACACCTGGTTTGCTTTGTTTAAAAAGCAAAACAAAACAGAATTTAAAAAACCCAACCACTCTCAAGTACCTTCCTAAATACACCACCACATTTGGTATTTCATCTCCACAAGATCTGTGGGATCCTGTTTTTGTGATGGTCCCTGACAAGAGACCAAAGGACTGGGAGGGCAAGCCCAGCCACAGGCAGACTGGGCCTCAGCGTGGCAGCCCAAGAGTTTCTTTTAAATATGGACAGCAAAGGATTTAGTTTCTTCCTCCTCAAAGCCATTTGCCAAATTAAAAAATATTTTCAGTCAGAAAAGCAGTATTATTTTTAAGCTTCTGGTATGCAAGGAGGATTTTGCACAGAAACACTCCCGGTTCCAGTAACAAAACAGCCACAGGGCCGCATTTCTGTGAGGAAACAATGCAGTTTTCAAAATTAAACCACTTGTTTAAGCTTCCTTCACTCACTTTGTGTTTGGATGAGCACCAAGATATTAACATAAGTGAATATAAAACCAAATGTAAGGAGGATTGAGGCCTGGGGCATGCAGGCCCAAGCTGCCTTCCCTCAGTGCCACCCCAATGAGCTGCCACCACAGCATGTCCCTTAGCCAGAAGAGAGGAGTCACAGCCTGCACAGCCAGGAAATCTGTTGAATAATGGGGGGTTATTTGATGAGCTAATGACATGCTAATTTATGCAAGCAGCCCCATAGGCTATGGCACAGGCGCTGAGCAGCCCTCAGCCACCCTGCTTGCTGCCTGGGACCAAAGCTGTGACGGTGGCAGGCTCTAAGCCCTCAGACGCAGAGAGCCTTCTCCTTGCTCAAACAAACTACCTTTTTTTGACCAAGCTGGTGGATGCAAGCAGTGACCACCCTGCCCTGTTACAGCTGCACAGGGCTAAAGTTATACTGCCCACAGGTTTCACAGCAAATGAACTGAACACACTGAGAGGTGCAAATATTAGAAGGCATGAATCAATTTTACAGCTTCTGCAAACAGCCCCACATAGTCATAGCATGAAAATAGCTGAGCACTTGCTATTTATGAAAAATTTGGAGAAAGAAGTGAACTGAAAATGCAAAGGCCCACCAAGTCCTTACAGGCAAGAACAAAGCACTGCTCTGGCAGAGGTGGCATTTCAGAAACAGCTATGCTGGATGAATTCAGATTGCAAAGGAGATTGATTCCAAATATTTACCTTTTAGAGCAATTAAACAACTTCATCAAAAACACTGAATGAAAGTGCGCTTCCTTTGCAAGCCTCATTGAAGAATTGACACGCCTTCCTCTCCTTGCTTAACATTTCAACGAACCAATTAATTATTTGGTACCTGTCGTTATAAAGGCAACTAGGCCCGAGTTTGTTTGCTGTTTGCTCATGCATTTCATGGCCTAACACTAAAATACTGGGGCAGGGAGAAAGAGAAAGCATTTATATCAGTGACATAGTTGAATCTTTTTCTGAAGCTGTTACAAAGCTTGCAGAGAGATGGTCCAAAAACTTATTGCAAACGTGCCTCATGTCTCAGAGGGGCCCAAGCTACATTGCCGCTGTCCATGCTTCTGCAGCACTCATGCTCCTTGGAGAGGCAGATGAGCATCAGTTTTAAACGCTGTAAAATGCTTCTCAGACCACCTTTATCAGGCTTTTTTTTCCCCTCACTGTTCAGCAACCCAGCCTGCTGCTGCCAAGAGAGGAGTCCCTCATGGCAGTGCAGGGAACTTGGATGTCTTCAAATGAACAGAGAAAAGTGACTAAAATAGGGCAGGAGATGGAATGTGCTTAATTGGCCCTCATTTCCTGCTCAGGTCCTGGGCTGAAGCAGAGGTGAGATTGACGGCTGTGACCCCTCAAACATGCAGCTGTCCCCAAAATACAACTAAGTGCCTGATAAGAGAAAGGCCTACTTAAGGGCTGTCTCTGTGGCTGGCTGGCCAGGGAGGGAGCACGCAGCCAGCCAAAGTTTCACTGTGGCCATCCAACAGGTCCCAGGGGCAAACTGCATTTGCCCCGACCCAGACACCTGACTTAGGGGACCGTTTTGCAACGACCTTGCCCACAGAGGGAAACACAACCCATTTAAACAGAGTTATTGCCAGCAGTGGAGTGGGAAATCACCTGTTGGCTGTTCCCAGCCACATCCATTGCCCGAGGGAGGAGCACATGAACCCTGCTGCTCTGTGTCAGCCTCCTTGACACTGCAGGGACCCATGCACAAACATTCGCTGCGTGTGGTGCCGTGGGATTTTTCCAGCGTTGCTCAATAACTGGGTGTGCTATTAGTTTTTAAGGAGGAGGTTTTTGTTAGTACATCAGACCGCAGTGGGCAGCCTCGCAGGCAGTGTGCTGCAAGCCCTTTGTGGTATGTGCCCCACATGAGCTCCCCGCCCAGCTGCATGCATACTGTGCTGTATCTGACAGGGCACTTGAAATACATTAAAAGCTCCTTATATTGCAGGGAGTCTTCAGTTACACTGGGGAAGGCCAAGAATGGGGAGTTTGGAGCCAGCATCCTGCCCAACACACTGAGCCCACTGCTCCCTTCCCCCTCAGCTCGTCTGAAAGCCCCAACTCACTCTGAGATCTTGCTAAAATCACAGCAAAACTAAAAGCAACCGCACAACCTGAAACACAAGCAAGCCAGCAGTGGGGGCTGCCAGCCTACAGAGCCTCCCCTGCTTCCCTTACTAGGAGCTGAGGCTGCAGGTGGCCATGCAAAGCCAATTTTAAAGCCAGTCTGTAGATGTAGGTGTCTGTGCATGGTTTATTCCATGCTGGGTTTTGGTTTGTTGAGGGGTTTTTTTGACATTTTTGTAATGACCTCCAGTGTTTATTTGTAGCTTGTATAACAACACATCAGCTCTGCTGCTCTCAAATATTAGACCTATGAAATGGTCAGTTTGTTTGGAGATGGAAACTGAACTCCACCAAGTCGTATAAAATGCTGTCTAAAGTCGCTACCTTCAGCACTCAAAACCAAAACCACAGCTGCGTCAGATCCAAACCTTCCTCTAAAGGGTAATTAACTCTATTGCTCTGTATTTACCAATACTCCTCCATAGAGACCATTAACATGGTGCTGCTTGTTTTATTTCCACAAATGCCGCTATACGTTCAAAAACACTGAGCTGTAATTTTCTCTCATTTCTCAAATCCAGCTTTCCAAATTTCTTAATGAAGTCATTGCCCACTCACTCACAGGTGCTTCCCAGGCCTCCTCAGTATTGTTAGACCCAGGTACCTGGGGGCCAGTGGCAGGCTTCACTCCCAAAAACCCTCTGCAGGCTTTGCAGAGGGCAATGCCCTGCTAACTCTGCTCACATAGGGCCGTTTTCAGAAGGCAGCCCCATGTATCCACAGTGCCAAAGTCAGTAAGCTTATAGCTGCTCCCTTAATATGCAACGATTTCTGGAGAAGGGAGAACAGCCCATGACGACTGACTGTCGATCTAGCAGTGGTAACCACAAAATCACCATCTGAAAAGAGTGAGAAATGAGTTGGGACCTGATCCAAAGCCTTTACTGGTGCTTTACCGAGAACAAGTTGCTCCATGAATAACAAATGGGGGAACAGAGTGACATCCTAGAGAAATCTCTTTAAAAGACAACAAATTTTAATTTGAGAGGTTTTGTTCAACATTAAGGTGTTGTCTTTTTTGAAAGTTCTTTCCCTGGTCAGACCATGAGAATATTTCAATCGTTGCATAACATGATTTCAATTCAATTCAATTCAAACACAGATCTAAAAGTTCAAGTATGAAATTACAGACTTGGCCTTTTCACTTTAATTAATCCAAATGAATACAATAACATACTGGCTTCCACTGGAGAACATCTTTGTGCTAGTGAGAATGGTTAATTAGAGCTGGCACAAACTGCTTCCATATTCACCAATAATATTCCCAGAGCAAATCTTCTCAGCAAACTTAAGGAAACAGCTCACTCTTGATTCTTCAACCCACCCATTTAAGATTTTTAGCAAGACTGAAGGAGCTGAAGCGCTGGGAATTGTCAAGCAGTCCCTGCACCACGTTATCTTCTTGCCTGCCTAAATCACCCAGGTCCAGCTCATCCTCTGAACGTGACCTGCCTACAGAAGAGGTGTCTAATCCTGTATAATCAGTTCCAGTTGCAAGGCTGCCTTGCATGTTGTATCACCTCTGCAGTATCCTCCTATTGCCTCCAGCAGGCCATTAGTCACAGCCCAGTGATGGGTGGGAGATGCCAGGATGTCAGGAGACGCCTCTTGGGGACCATTCCCTGTGGTGGGGCCCCATGCCACCTCACTGGGGTGAGCTCTGCCCCACAGGACTCACCTGGGAGCTGTGAGGACCACGTGGAAAAGGGACTGTATGGAAGGAGGTCACTCAGTGATCAGCTCCAACCTAATCAGAGAGATTTTCCTTTAATATAAGAGAGACTGAAAGCAGCAGCCACAAGCCAGCACCCGGTGACACCCAAGTGGTGTTTCTGCTCAGCACTTACCTCCTTAGCTGCAGACACAGCAAGTCGGAGCCAGCAGCATTTCAAAGCAAGCAGGTCTGGTCCTCATGCTGAGAAGCAGAAGTGTCCAACATACGTACACAGGAGCCAGCAAAAGCAACAGCCAGGATCACCCCATCCCAAAGTCAGCCTTGTTTTGAGAAATACACCTCCGCTGACACACAAGAGTGTTCGTATTGTCTACCTTCAGAGACTACGGTATGCAGAAACTCCTAAACTGAGCACTCAAAATCATCCTCTGGAGACGTCCTCACCCTCTAGGAAGCAAAGGCTCCTAATTTCCATATGACAAATTGGATGTTCCAAATGTTGCTTCAAGCTCCAGTTCCCTTTTCAGTCTCACTGGGCCCTGCTGGATATTGGACAGAAAATAAGGAATTTCTCCTGTTGGGAGTATAAAGCAAAAAACCCCCATACAAACAAAAAAAACCCACTCAGATTGAGCTGAAATTGGGTTCTTTATCTCAGGTTTTTCCAGCACAAAAAAAAAAGAAGTCATGTTTTGTTGACATTGTGGTCAACATAAATGTTTCAGACAAAATGAACAATGCTTGTTTTACTTCCACGTTACTTGACCATTTTAATTCAGCATTTTTTGATAAACAGTATTCCATAATGTCCTTTTGTAATGTACTGGAAACCTATTAACTGAGCAGTTGACTATTTTTAAAATCCACCAGAGCCTGGAAGTGGATGCTCCTAGACGTAAACTAAAACTCTGAATTACTGAGCACTGCCTGGCAAGGCTAAACAACAACCACTGAGCCATAGTGCAATATGCAAGTATTAAAAAGTAAATTATATTAGGTGTTAGCTGCTATCAGCAACCCATATCTTAGAGTTTCAACTGCACCTCTGCCACACAGTGCTCCTAAAGCAGGCTTTATTATCAAGTTTCTCTGTGTGCCACTGTTCAATCAAATAAAGCAGCCTTCTGAGAGAGTGAGCAAGACTAGGAAGTAGAACTGACTTGTTTCAAGTCTCCTAAGAGCAAGGGGCAATGAACACAACCTCAGGAAATTAAAAACTGAACCAAGAGTGAACGTTCAAAAGAAAATGCACAATTTCAGATTACAAACTGGTTTTCTTTGCACTGGACAAGTCCCAGGGTGGTTGACTTACTGGTCATCAGATTTACTGAAATGCATCAGTCATGTTCTTAGTATCAGTATTTCAGCCTTCCAAAGGTGAACGCATCTGATGGGGTCAGGACCTCCGTGGGGTGATGCAGAGTTGCTTCCTCAGCCCAGTGCCAATGGAAGGAGAGGGCCATAAGAGGCTTTGGCAAACATCATTTCTGTAAGATGCAGCTCTTCTTCATCCCCAATAACAGAAAAAGCAACCAAATACTGAAGAGGTAAATGCAAAATGCAAGAAAAAAATATACTGTACTATACTCACTGATTGACCAGAGACTGATTGTGGAAAGAGGAACAGTTGAGCTCAGGAACAAGTTTATTCTGACACTTCCCTAGCAGAAGGATATAACGGGGAAAGCAAGCTCGGGAGACCGCTAGCACACCCACATCGCTGCCTGCAGCGAGAGGAGGGCAGCTCTCCAAAGGCTTGCCCTGCAGAGCCAGCCAGAAGGCAACAGCAGGCTTGGGCCAAATGCAAACAGACAAATTTCTGCATGGAAGTCAGACAGCTGGAGAAGCAAGGCTGAGCATGAAGATCACACACCCACGAGCCACCCAAGCACCAAAGGCATCCTGCTGCTTCACAGACCTCAGTTTGGCAGCAACTTCCTCACCATGGGCACACAGGGACAGGGGAAAAGCCCTGCAGAGCCTGCAGGCACAGGCAGGCTCCAGCTCAGCCACAGCCCCCACAGCTCTCCCATCACCCTTGGGAAGGGCCTCCACACTGCAGCATCCTCCCAATGCCCGGCTCCAAGATGCTGCCAGGCTGATCCCTCCAGGGTGACCTGGCTGCTGCCTCCCACAAGCAACAGCTTCATCGAGGACATGTGCTCCTCATTCCAAACAAACACACGCTTCACATGTCAGAGGTAAAAGATTTTATTATCCCATGGATTTTTCCTACGAAGTAAGAGTCCTAACAGACAAAATATACAAAGCATCTTACGTTTTCTTTCTAGACAACTGCATTCTCATCCTATGAGACAGTGACCGTGTTAGCTCACCTTAAAGAACCAAGGTTTGTCCGTAGAGCTGCGGGGTTGCACAGAGTTAGCATATTCAATGACCAGTTAATTCATGCAGAATCAGAAGGAAGGGGGAAAAGGTGCTCATGTGAGCGCAGGCTTAGGGTCCCAGGAACGAAGAGGAACACAGGGCTTAAATTTACCAGTTTGCTGCACTTCCACTAAGTGAACCGATCCTCTTACCCACTTCTTGTCATCCACTCTGCAGTGAAAGATTAGGGCGAGCAGCAAGTTATCGTTGGAAAAACTCAATACAACAAAAGCAAGCTTTCCTTACCAAACCGCATAAATTGCACATCATTCTTCATTTTACATCAAGCTTAAGGCAGAATGAAACCAATGTGCCTTCCTCTACTTGTTAAAACTTAATGTTTATAGTTGACTCTGTTTATATAAAAAAATAAATTCTCAGCCTCTAAGAATGAACTCATTCCTATTGCATTACATGACCATTTTGAGATCCTGATTTGTTTTCACATAATTAACTCCCAGTATTATTACTTAAAAGTTTTATTCTAAAATATATTCACATCTTTTTGGTTGCGTTGAGTTAATGATTGTACTTGTGTTTACTTTATCCTTCCTCCTCTAAAACAACAAGCTCATTTCAACAGATGGAGAACAAGTCCAGATTTGCTGGAAACCAATTAACAAGAATGTGCCAAGTTGAAACTCACCCCATTCTTTCAAGCCAAAGAACTGCCTGCATTTCAAGAACCTAATTAGTTTTAACTATATTTATGGAACAGAGGGAAGAGTATTTAATTACTCTGCAATTCTTCTGTCTGATGATCAATAGAAATGCAGTTTTGTTCACACCATTTGTCTGCAGTATATTGATCAGCTGAATCTTGCCTTCTATCGATATCTGTACTACAATGGTGCCTGCAGATAATCTGACACACAGCTGGACTACAGTAATTACTGTCAAAACAGCTTTCATCAGAGGATTTATACAAGAATACACATTATGTTAAAAAAATAATAATTTTAAAACCTGCTTCTGCACTTGCCAGTAACTACCAGTTCTGCTGCTGACACCGCTTTGTACGTAGGCACGGTACCCCATCCACACACAGATGGGATCTCGACAACTCAGGAAGACAGGCCCATGTGAACATAACTCATCTTTCCAAGCAAGGGGAGCTGCCCAGGAAAGATACAGGGCTGGAGGAAACCACCCAGTCCCACTTACAGCCATGACCTACAGATGGGATGTCAGTGGGGCTCTGGCACCTTGCATCAAAGATTCACCTATTTATTTACTTGGGCAAAGGGACAGAAGATGTGCCCAGGATCCACAGCAGCTGCCTGTTAGAGGAAAGGCTACGCAGTCTTGCTCTTCACACTCTGCTTTGTGGCCAGAGAGCAGGGACACGCTGTGTCACTCATGTCACCCCCAGCCCACCTTGCTGCCCCTTTCCCTGGCCTCCTGCTCACCCCAAACACCCATCGGGATACCCTGCATTGCTCAGGGGGTCCGGCTGAACCATGCCACGTTCAGGAGGAGACGTGGTGAGGGATAAGTCCAGAAGCCAGCAATAAAAGCAACACGTAGCAGTTGATTTCAGCATTTGAAAATCTGGTCTACAGGGGGCCAGCACACAGCAAGCTGGGACCACCACAGCATGGTTTGGGGAGAAACCCTCCCTCTGCTGAGCTTTCTGGATCACCCCTGACTGTAGCCTCACAACTGTTCTTTTCCTGAGTGCACCTGGCTATGGATTTTTGGTCATTACACCAGCATCAAAATGGTAACTCTCCTCTTGTGCATACACCTTCTGTCCTGATGCCAAGGCAGCCTCAAAGCACTATACCAGCCTGAAAAGAGCACATATTTTCAGCACTCCCACTTCTCGGCCATCCCTTCTACCCCAAACCCACTCCCCAAAGAGATTCCCAACCCATGATGTGGAAAAAGCCGCATCTACTCCCAGGTTATATTTGACCACTGTGTAAATTTAAGCCCAGCACACATCTCGGGTATGTAGCATGAAGAGAAGAGAATCCACTGTGAGGCCGCAATGGACCCAAGAGGTTAAAGCTGCACAAGCAGGGGAGGCAGTAAAATAAGTAAGACAGATTACCATGTCTAAAGAGAGGGGCTGAGAGCGTGTGTGTGTGCGTGTGTATGCAAGCAAAGCCAAGGAAGGTTATAGCTGGAGAGTGGCTTCATGGCTTTTTGCAGATAACAGTTTCGACCACAAAAGTGTTTTCAAAGTGACGAATGCGATGACAGTTTCCAGCCTCACGTCGACTGATACCTAGAAGTAATTCAAAGAGAAGAAAGAGGAAATTCAGTATATAATAATCTATAAGAGCTGCAGCAAGTGGAGGAAGGAAAGCAGGTAAGATGCAACTGCTGAACACCGAAATGCAGGAACAACAGAGCCCATGTGAAAAGCAGCATAATCTGGCCTTTGGAAAAATAGCTATGGTCCTGCAGAAAGAGCTGCCGTGAGCTGGAGCAGCCACCTGGAAACAGCTGGTTTCAGCTGACAGCATCCCAGTGGCATAAAACTGGCAAAATTCACAGGCTGGTACAGAGCACAGCTCTGAGCACAGCCAAGGAGGGCTTAAAATAGCCGGGCTGTTTGTGTCTCTGCATACACTGATCCTGCTATGGCCTCAGCCTCTCTGGGCAACAAGTGATGCTCCCCATGCCCTAAAACTGCAGGACCTCAACTTTGGGCAGCTCTGCCAGGCAGTGACTCCCTTCTTACAGCAAATCTGGTGGTGCCCTGCTGGCAAACAGGACCATCCTTATGCTGGCAGCCCCATGTACAACTGTGCAGCTCCTGTTGGGAACACAACCACAAACCACAGCCATGGTGACTTCTGCACCCAAACACTCTCAGCACCCTGCAGCTTCCCAAGAGATCCAAACTCAAACTGACTACAGGTTCATGTTCTGGGTGAGCCATTTAAGTACAGCAGCATCTAAAAACAGCTAAGCATAAATACTGAAATTAAGGAGTTTTTTGCAGCAATATTACCACCATTTGTATCTAAGATACATATTGCTGATTTTCATGAAAATCATTTTAAGGTAGTCCAGTGTTACCTCTTCATAGCTTTTCCCATGTTATTAGGAATTTAATTAATTAAAGGCAATTTGCAGCTCTAATCTGCTCTGAATAGCTGCCACTGAAGGGGGTGTCTCCATTATGGAAATCTTCCAAACAGTTCCCAGCAGCACTGCTATTAGTTCAGCCCCAGGAGCCCACACATAAATGGATTGCTGGCTCCTGCAACCATTTGCTCAAGGTTTCTGTTAGGCTGACAGCTGACAGAAACACAGCAGCCAGCACCCACGTGCAGCAGCAGCATCCCAGATTGCGGTTTAGATGAATTAGATGGGAAACACCTCAAAAGACCTCCTGTGTGCTCACACCCGCAGGGAAACTGTCCTTCTGGCCATGAAGAGGCCAGCATGGCTGTAACAGCAGACATAAAGCGAGTTAGGACAGCAGAACAAAGCAAAGCTCTTACGGCTCCTTGCACTCCTCCGCTTCAGCCTGTAGGTCTCCTTGCCGCTGCAGAGGCGGGAGATGTAGGACAGCAGAACAAAGCAAAGCTCTTACGGCTCCTTGCACTCCTCCGCTTCAGCCTGTAAGTCTCCTTGCCGCTGCAGAGGCGGTAGATGAAGGAGCCGAGCTGCTCCATGTCACTGACGTGCTCAGTCGCAATCATCTCCTCTTGGATGATGTATGTCTGAGGCAGGTATGTCCCTTTCTGAAATGACACAGTTTCCACCAAAATAAAGTGCAATGCCATCATCTCCTCAAACAGAATTGCCTTATGCAGAGCACTAAGGACAGCCAAAATTCAGTTTGAAGGCTCAAACTCCACTTACTGAGGCCAGTTAATGGGCTTCCCTGTCCTTCCAGTAAACTGCCCCATGCTGCTAACACAGGGCACGCAAAATGGATTAGATCCAAAAACTGAATGTTCACATGGGGGATGAAGCCAGTGCAGGATCAACCCTGTTACAAACTCACCCCAGTTTTAAAGGGCAGATGAAGCTGAAAGTCTGAGAGCACAACAAACCCATCTAGAGAGGGATCAAGGCTCAGCCAAAATGCCTGGAACTCCACTGAAAATGTGCATTTTGCATGTCCTTCAAAAGGTGAAAACCAAAAATGCCAGCCCTGCTCAGATTCCAACAGTTTCCTGAGTTTTTCCACATTTTCCTCTCCTCCTTGGTCCATTCAGCCCAGCCACAATAATCTCCTGCCCTTATAGCCCACAGGAATGGTGATTAGAGATGAGCCATGGGCACCATATTGAGAAACACAGCACTGCATGGTATTGCACCACCCCAGGGACATCGTTCAGCGACTCTGGGAAGGCCGCTCACACCAGGGACTGAGGTAAAACAACACGTGCAGGCTCTGTGCTGCTGGGGTGGAGGCTGCTATGAAGGCCAGAGCAGGGGGACATGGCAGAAAGCCACCAAGGGCTAGAAAAAACATGGAGAGAGAAAGTGGGGGACCTGGGAGCACCCCAGGGACAGAGACAGCCTCGTCACCTGCAGAAAAGAGACCTTCCCAGCAATGAGGACTCTCTGCAAGCTGATCCCCAGACGCTCAAGGCATCTTGCAGCTGTCTGGGCATTGCTGTGGCAATAAGCAGCTGCATTAGCCCAAGTACAGGTTGGGCTGGGGGTGCATCTGAGCAGACTGGATGCTAATGGCCATGAAGGAAAGGCTCACTTCTGGTCCCTTAAGGGTCACAGAAATAAAGGAACCAGCAGATCCTGGGGACAACATAAATATAATCAGGGGGAAAGCAACCCCTAAGCACGATTTCAAATATCACCTCTTCAGTTTCCATCACAGGACTGGTTATCTCCATAGAGATGTACCTGGAAACATGTCATCTTTACTTAGCACTGTGCTGTTGGGCTGGCACAGTCTACTGGATCGATAAAGGTCTCCTCTAATGCTGAAGGACTAGATTATTAGTGGAAGTCTGTATTAAGATAACACAACAGCTCTGCAAGAAATTCAATTATTGATTCTCAGTGGGAGAGTGCAGGAGAGGGTGTGTGATATGTGCAGTTACTGGCAGGAACTGCTGTGTTAACACCCAGGACTGGGACTTGGGATTTGCCACATCCTTGACCTGGTGAGAGACACATGCACAGAGTTCAATTTCTTCATTGTTTTATTAAGATTTAAATGGCTGTGGCAGCTGAAGTAGTCAGGAGCCATTGCTCCTCCATTGCAGAGTTGTGCAACAAGGATGATACCTTCAATTCTCCATCGAGAGTTTTAGGAAAACTAAAGATTTGAGCATCCTGTGTTCTGCAAAAGGTGTGAATCATCTGCCATTTAACTGGGTCAGCTCCAACTTTGTGCCACTGCACAGGAGGAGCATCCCTCCATTCTTTTCTCCCAGATACTTATGCAGCCCTGTTCACTAAACCGTCACTCCTATACAGAATAAAGCCTGCAAGAAGCAGCAGAGCTGCCATTTACAGGTGAAAAGTCAGACCCAAGAGGCTTGGCAGTGCATATGTGGTGACAGCAGGGCCAAGACCTGCGCAGGGTCTGGCACAGCCGTGTCCACACACAGCAGGGACTGCAGAGTGAGCACATGTGGCAGTCACACTGCAAAGGGGCATCAGGCTGGCCGGGGAGGAAAGGGCAAAGGCGGTTCACTGACTCACTGTGCTGCCCCAGTCTGCTGGAGCAAACCACTGACGTTATTTTCTGGACTGAGGCTTGGTCCCTGGAGCAAGTTGTAAGTAAATGTGTGCTGTACCCCAGCAGGGTTCCCAGATGTTGACAGTGCATGAAATTGTGAGGACTGCTAGGAAACAACCTGGGAATTTGACAAGGCCTGGAGATCAGGCAACTCTCAAGGCACAACCTCTTGCCTCCGAGCTTAATCCCTACAAAGTTCATCACACTGCATGGAGCAGTAAGTAAGCAGATGGAAGCTAAGAAAGAGTAAGAGTTAGATTGCTTTTTTCTTTTCTTTTAAACAGTCACAGAAGGGAGTAAGAGACGGGGGCTCAGTGCTTTGCTTTACCTGCAAAAGACTGAGATGGATATGCACCTTCTGCAGTCTTAATCCTGTTGTGGATTTTTTTTCCTGCTGCTAGGATTAAACAGGACTCTATTTTAAGACAACTCTATTTTTTAAGACAACTCTTTTCAGTCACTGCAATAGCAGCATGGACTTCTGAACTGAACAAACCTGCTGGTACTAAACCCACTTAACGCCTGCTGTGAGCAAAGCTGCATGAGCCCAAGTCTGGTGTTACAACCCACAGCACAGATACCCCTTGCAAAGGGTGAAAGCTGAAGGCTTGGTACTCCCCAAGGGACAATGAGAGCTCTGCAAACGGCGAACTGCAGCAGTAACCTCAGCTAGAGTGAAAAGAGGAAAATTTTTCTTTTTCTCCTTGATCCCTGCTATCAGTAGACACCAGAGGGAAGGAATCTGCTTCTGTGTCACCCTGGTCAGGTTGATCTGTCATATCAGTGTTACCGTGCTGTCTGCAAAATGAATATTTCAACTAAACCCCCTGAAGCCTTGGCTGTACGTGAAGGCTCAGCTCTGTCAGGACCAAGGCTTGCTTTCACAAACACAGCAGTTTTCATTTCCCACAAGCTTCTAGCTGGCACTCAGGAGCCAGCTCAAGAAAAGCATGCAAAATACGCAGGACTGCAGCTGTACCTTCACGTTAACCAGCAGCTCCCACAGGTTGCGAGGAGGCATCACGATCGTGGTGTTCAGCTCAATGACGTAGCACTTATCCAGCGTTATGTCGTGATAAGCTGTCAGACCCTGCATTCCAAGCAGAGAAATTCAGGAATTGAGCCCTCTGCAATGAAACACTGTTGTGGAGATGGGTGAAAAGAGGGAATTCAGAGAAGACAGGAAACTGCTTTAAGCAACAAACCAGTCCAAGGATGTCCCTACCGAGCAAAGTGAGCAGGTTGGAAAATCTCACAGAGGGCCTTGGGAAGGAGGACAGCTCAGTGGCAAGATCATCGTAGACATATGTGACCACAGCGATAGTGCTAGGCCACGAGCACCGTCCTGATGCACACCAGCTCAGCCCTGTGCTACACCCCCAAAAGGCCCCAACAGCTCCTTACTCGCTGGAAATCATGGATGATATCCGCAGGGTCGCTCCCTCCAAACTGGGGCACTGGGACGTTGATTTGCTCGTAGTTCTCCTCAATGTAGATCTTGACGTCTTCGTGCAACTCCAGCTGCCCTTTGAACGGCGAATACAGCGAGTCTTCATAAAGGACGCCGCAGTGAAACACGCTCTCGCGGGGCAGCTGTGGGGAGGAGATCCAGGTGGGTGTACAACACTCATACACTCCATTAACAACTACAGCAAACACAGGAAGAAACGTATCCATACTGGGTAAAACCAACCTTTTCAAACAGATGCTTAGTCGTATCTCAAGATCTGTCTTTTTACCAGAAACCATTCTTGATGAAGGTAGTGCAAAACACCCTCATGAAATGACCACATCTTCCTTCCTGCTAGCCAGGATCAAAGGGAGTAGAGGATTTCACAAGGGGTAATTCAGAAAGGCAAACTGACTGCCTGTAGGCTCTTAAATTTCACAACCAGGCTATTTACATCCCTCCATAGACACTGCTTCCAGTAACTGCATTTTTCTACATAAGGTATATAGGCTTGGGGCGAGCAGAGTAACATTTCTAAAGGCACTTGTAGCTTGTATGTGGCAAATGCACCAAAGCAAAGCGGTTTCGCCTCACTGCAAAACAGCAGATGCTGCTCTCCAGGGCTCCAGAAGCACAAGCTACAGGCAATGTAGCTAACACAGAGTGATGAAGTCCGAGCATGAGGACCACAGGGACAAATGGCAGCCGTTGAAGACTGAGACATAAAGGCCCCATTGCCCCGCTGCCCTAAAGCATTTCTGGCCATGCTGAACAGGGCTTGCCCTGAGATCTCTCATAAGCTGCCATTTGGGATCACAGGCGGGCAGCAGGCATGACAAAGGCTGGCTCCAAAGGGCCAGCAAGCATTTCCTAGTGCTGTTCAGTATACACTGAGGCTATATTATTGACCGGGTGATGGACTGTGTATTAATATGACAGCAAGAAAATGTATGGAGCAAGGGAGTGTATAAAAAGACTACAGTGCTGAGTGGATAAATGCTGGCTGCAGAGAAAGCGGCCGTCAGCGGTCCTGGGAGAACTCATCCACTAATAGCTGCTCCGCAGCAGAACGAGGGCTTCAGTGCAAATCGATGCTCTGGGGTTTCTTGACTAAACACTCAGCAAGCCACAGAGCTCAGCAGGTTCCTCCTTAGAAAGCAGCTCTGCCTTGTCTCATTCCCTCTGCTCTTATACCACAGTGCTGCCAACCCAGTCCCTCAGCTGGGCCAGGCTTTGCAAAGACTACGTGGAAGAAAAGGTGCTGAATATAGTGGAGGTTGAGGCTTCCATACCATCTCCCACTTACTTCGCACTTCTCCAATTGCTTTATTAATAGCAGCACCTATTTTTGCTATACCTACAGAGTTTTGCCTAATAAAACCTACTGCAAAAAGCTGTTCCCTTGCCTGAACCTCTCTGCTCACTTCAGGGCTTGCTCTCCCCTCAAAACAAGCCACGCTTTCAGACTGCCTTACCACTGAGAGCAGTAATGTTGGGTTTAAAAGGTAGAATGGGCTGAATATTTTTATGAAGCTAAAAAAGGGAAAAGGAGGGTTTCTGGAAGACCATTCCTGGTAGTCAGGATGGAGCTGAACCTGAGCCCACCACTGCCTCATCTGCGATGCCCAGAGGACTGGCTCCCGAGTTACCACAGAGCAAAGCAATAAATAACAGCACCACCTCTTTCAAAGGTTGAAGCAGCTTGTCTGGATGCTCCAGCTGAAAAGCCAGCAGCCCTTGCTGACTCGCCCCTACCTGGGTGATGAAGAAGTATCTGTACACATACATCGATGCAAAGACCAAGCCCAGGAGCAGCACGAGGAGACCCATGGTCAGGTAGCACACCCCACTGAGCGATGACCTCCGGCCCTGCACCGTGGGAACCGGCTCCTCCTGCGAGACAAAAATGAAAGCATTAGGCAGCTGCTACTGCAAGGGATCAGAAAGCAACTACATTTTATGCAAAGGCCACGCATGAGTTTGTGGTGTGCACCTGAAGAAGGCAGGCACCATCCTGCAAAGCAATTTCGCAACCGATGGCATTCTGGCAAGAATGTACATTTTCCCCTCCCACCCAAAAATACATATATTTATTTCTTTATATGTGTGTGTGTGAACATGTTGGAGTGGGTTCAGAGGAGCTGGAGCATCTACCCTAAAGGGACCAACTGAGAGAGTTGGGGCTGTTCAGCCTGGAGAAGAGAAGGCTCTGGGGGGACCTTATTGCAGCCTTTCAGTTCCTGAAGGGTCCTACAGGAAAGCTGGGGAGGGACTTTTTACAAGGGCAGGTAACGACAGAAGGAGGGGGAATGGTTTTAAACTGGAAAAGGGCAGATTTAGACTGGATATCAGGAAGAAATTCTTTGCTGTGAGGGTGGTGAGACACTGGCCCAGGTTGCCCAGGGAAGCTGCGGGTGCCCCCTCCCTGGAGGTGTTCAAGGCCAGGTTGGACGGGGCTTTGGGCAACCTGGGCTGGTGGAGGTGTCCCTGCCCATGGTGGGGTTGGACTGGGGGCGCTTTAAGGTCCCTTCCAACCCAAACCATTCATGATTCTATGAACTTATTAAGATTCTGTGATTCTATATATATATATAAACTCTGCTTCCCACCAACTGCTCAGAACAAAATCAAGCTTTGTTTCAATGGGTGATAAAGATCAACTGAAAAAAAAAAAGGAAATCAGGAACTAATAGTTCCTGGATACAGAATGTAACAGCATTTATGTATTAGAAATCAGGAACTAACAGTTTCTGGATACAGAATGTAACAGCATTTATGTATTCATACTAAAAATTTTTTGCTGAGATGCTGCCATTTGTGCAGTATTTTTCAGTTTTTGTTGAGATGCTGCCATTTGTGCAGTATTTTTCAGGGGAACTTTTTGAGGTGGAAATTACAGATCTCAGAGAGGTACCTCCTTGGCCATGCTGGGGTGAGCCTACCCAAACAGCTATGTTGATCTCAACTTCATTTTCAAGCAGACTCCTGCACACCTTCAAGGCATATGGTCAGAGCATCAAAAGAAAACATCTCTGCCTTTTCTAGAGTGCAGCCCAACCTGTACAGACAGGAGCCAGCTCACCTCATTCAGCCCCTTGCAAAGGAGAGCAGTGCGAAGGCAGAGTTACCTCCTGGGCACCGCTCGTCCCAGACTACGATGTGCTTCTTTTTACTACCAAAATGACTCTCCAAAATGCTAAGCAGGAAGATGTAAGGCCTTTCAGAAGCAGATGAAAGAAGCTGGTTCAGAGATGCCCCAGTTTCCACATAGAAGAGCTGACAGCTGCCCTCAGCTGAGCAGGCAGAGCCACACCAGGGAGGGCTCCTGCAGACTAACTCCCTCTCCACCATACATGATCTGACGTGTTTGATTCAAAAGTCACTCTCTTCGCAGCTAGCCAGACACCTGCACAAGCTGAAGGGTCAGATTTAAGAGGTCTTTGCTGCCCCTGAGGCAAGGGCACCCCAGCATCCCTGGGGCACACATGGGGATCCCACCAGGCAGGGATCCCCACCATCTCCCTCCAGCACATGAACTCCATTGAGGTGCAGGACAGGAGCAGAACCAGGATCCTGCAACCCCTCTGCTACCTGCTTGGTGTCTTGGTTTGAGCTAAACAGAACTAATTTTCTATTCAGTGATTTGACTTTTCAGCTCAGTCTCTTCTAAGTGGCTGAACTTGCTGAAACCAGCAGCATGGTTTTCCAGACAGTGTGATAATCTCAAGGCCACTGTCTCACCATGGGTGCTGTGTCTGCACCTACAGGGGGAGCAGACCCAAACCTGCCCAACGAGGGATTGCATCCCACACACCCCACACTCAGTGGAAAGCCCAGGGATCACCAGGGTCTGGACCCTTCCATCTTGGACCCTTCCTTCCCTCTCCACCCCTGCAATGGCCCAAGGCCCAGCAGACCCTGCTGCTTCGGCTGCCTCTGATCCTGATCCCTGTGTTCCTGCATCAGCTCCCACTGCTGCTGGGTCTGCACTGGGACTTTTCCAGTGCTCCCAGAGCCTCTGGTGAGATCATTGTCATTGGGGGAAGATTTTATATTGGTTTTGTAGATATATTTGTACATATCTGTATATATTCCATCATTTCCTACTTACATTATTATCCTGTAGTATCAGTATTATTGTTTTATTAAACCTGTTAGTTTTATTCTCCAACCCGTAAAGTCTCTCTCCCTTCTTCTCTTTTCTCTTCCCTTCTGGGGAGGGCAGAGGGGTTAACAGAAAGCATCTGGGCAGGGTTTCGTGGCCAGCCCAGCCCTAAACCACAACACTG
>NW_010175812.1:0-4531 GCF_000695765.1 Mesitornis unicolor
CCCGCAGACAAGGGTTTCATTTGGATTGTTACCAACTGGTTGTTTTCAGCCTAGATAAACAAAAGCCTCTTTTTTAATTATTCTTTTAACTTGGCGGGCTTGTTTTCGTAGCAGGTTTTGCTGTTTGTCGGACGGTGATTTGCCACCGTTCGTTGGCAGCCCCTGGGAAAGGCGGATCTCCAATTGGGCTATCTTAGCAGAGTTAAAAACGGGTTATTTTACAGGAATACATGTAAAAGAAGTTTTGGTGTTCTGCTGTGAAAGGCGGTTGTACCAGTAAAGCGATGTTCAGTGAAAAACAAATACAAGTGACCCCCCAAAAATGAGTTGTTATGGATCATTTACACTCATAAGTAATCCCAGAATTAATGCAGCGCTAGAATTAGTATAAACCTTGTAAATTTTATATTCTTCTTGTGATATCTCTTCATTAGCGTGGATTAATTTTTAAAACATTACACATTTTGGCAGTTTTTAATCTGTTCATTTACTTTCCTCGCAGCAGGCCACAGCAAGCCCGTCCCAGCACGAAGCGCAGCGTGCAGAGTGGTTGTGCACCTTGACTTGGACTGCTTTTATGCCCAAGTAGAAATGATCCGTAATCCTGAATTAAGAGACAAGCCTTTAGGTACGAGTTGCTTTGCTGGTAATTTGGGGATTATGCATGGGAGAAATTAAAGACGTGAATAAACGAAGGACATGCCCGCGTGGTGAGATACAGGCAGTCGCAGCGGAGCTGTTTCCACATCTAGAGGGAGCAAGGTGCAGTCTAGACTCCATGTAGTATGACTACAAGGTTAATAAATCCTCGTGAGTGTAAGAACAGGCGCTGGTGGACGTGTCTGAGCAGTTCTGGGGTTTGAAGCTGGCTTGCAATGTACGTGGGCACAGGGAGGGCTGAGCTCCACGGGTGAGCCTGAGCCTTTTGACACTGTTGTGGTTAAAGCGTGGCTTATTCCATCCAAAATCTCCATCTCCATCGGTGGAGAAAGTGCATCGTAAAATGACTGTACCGTAAAAAACGCTTTCATGGGTAAAGGGGCCAAAATTAAGTGCAATATTACAATAGGAAAACATAGCTATATGGTTTGGCAGTGTTCTTACCCTCTCAAAATTGAAAGCTCTGCCCTTCTCATAGTCTTTAAATCAAGACTGCTGTGCTGGTTTGTTTGCTTATTCTACAATGTTGCACTCTCATCGAAGCGTAGGCTTTGCAGCGGTGTGGTCTTCCGTGAAATACCAAGTAACCGACGCTTTAAAAACCATTTAACCTGGATTTTTAGGCGTTCAACAGAAAAACATCGTCGTTACCTGCAACTATGAAGCCCGAAAGCTTGGAGTTAAGAAACTGATGGCAGTGAGGGATGCTAAGGAGAAGTGTCCTCAGCTGATACTGGTTAACGGAGAAGATCTGACTCCCTACAGAGAAATGTCCTACAAGGTTACAGGTACAAAATGAATCTAATTAATTAATTAATTAAATTTTCTCTTAAACTTCATGTGCATTTACACATCTGTGCAATAGCATAGGACATTTTCCTGCTCTAAAAGCTCTTAAAATGAGCCTTATACCATGGCAATGTAACATTTCATAAAATAAGCTGTCAGACTTGGTTGCAGTCTGGCTCAGGCACTATAAAATCATCGGTAAATCAGCCGTGGATTGAAGAAACACGAACACCTCCCATTATTAGTTCTGTGCATATCATCTTTGGCTGCCTTTTCCTCCTAGAGTTGCTGGGGGAGTTTTGTCCGCTGGTGGAGAGGCTTGGGTTTGATGAAAATTTTGTGGATATCACAGAGATTGTAGAGAAAAGACTAAACCAGCTACAGCGAAGCGGCTGTTGCAGAGTCTGCGTGCGTGGCCACGTGTACAACAACCAAAGTGAGTTAAATATTCTTTGTGGTGAAAAAGACAGTAAATATTTATGGAGCTCGGTCCAAAGTATCTGTCTGCTCCCAAGTATTGGAAACTTGGCTTGCTCTGTGCTTGGTTTCTGTATGTGGGAGTACCTGTATCACAAATCCAAATTAGCATGCCAATTTCATGGTACAAAAATTGTAGCTCTGTGGTCAATAAGCACATGCAGTGACTCGGCAGAATGTATTTTCATTGTCCTTTCAAAAAACCATGAATTTTACTGTAGTAAGATGTAGAATGCGTGGCTTTGAATATGGTTTGGAGAGGAGGGAAGTGCCTGAACACTCCTTTTCCTCATATGATGTCTGCATGGGTAAGAAAGGCTTAGCTGCAAGGCTGTAAATTAAAGATTTGTGAATCCCTACTACCAAGAGTAGTACAGGAATCTGTGATCTTTAACACTTTGACACCTCTTAATATGTTGTATTTGATATTTAAAATATCCCCTGTGCTTCCTGGACAGTACACCCCTGATTTTGGCCAGCAGATTCCCTTTTACCAGGGTTTTTGGGTGACAGGAGCGAGATTCAACCTGGCTACAGAAGCCATGGCAATACCACTTGACCCATGAGACCGCACTTTCTTGTACTGCTTTAATGTAATTTCAAAATATAGCTACACTTTACTAGAGAACTAGCTAACTAGGTGACTTTACATACCAAACACTGCTTTTATTTTCCTTTGCAGCTATTAATTTGCACGATACAACGCACCTCAGGTTAGTTGTTGGCTCCCAGGTTGCAGAAGAGTTCAGGGAAGCCATATATGCAAGGCTGGGCCTCACAGGCTGCGCAGGAGTGGCCTCGAACAAATTATTGTCCAAACTGGTTTCAGGGACCTTTAAACCGAATCAGCAAACGGTTCTCCTGCCTGAAAGCTGTCCAGATTTACTACGCAGCCTTGACCACATCCAAAAAGTGCCTGGTGAGTGTGGTACGATGAGACTGTAATAAAAATACTGCACAAGTTACAGCTGAAATGACTTCATGGTTTCACTTCTCTGTGGATTTTTTTTGAATCAACTTCTTGTTTTAGGCATTGGCTACAAAACCGCCCAACGCCTTGGAGCGCTGGGCGTTAGGAAGGTGTGCGATCTCCAGGCGTTTCCAGCGGCGGCGTTAGAGAAGGAATTGGGTGCTGGGATCGCTCAGCGTATCCAAAAACTCAGCTACGGAGAGGATGAATCCCCAGTGACTCCATCAGGCCCTCCTCAGGTACAAGTATTGTTCTGAAATACTTTATAAAGAGCTAAAAAATGGCTTTTGGTTCTATACAGGACTAAGCAGAGTGGTGCATTTTGATTTGCTCTGGTACAGCTCAAGTTATTGTATAATTCTCTTGAAATTCAGTTGAGCTCTGCGTGTCAAAGATGCCTTAATTTTACTTATTTACTTGTGGGATTTTTTCTTTTTTTCCTCTTCAGGATTTTGAACTAAATCTAAACCTGAAAGGACTAACGTGCGATTTATTGTCTTTTTAGTCTTTTAGCGATGAAGATTCCTTTAAAAAATGTTCAACGGAAGTGGAGGTTAAAGAGAAAATTGAAGAGCTGCTTCCTAACCTATTAGACAGGTGACTGTCTTCACTAATGACTCAATTTGTGACCTGAAAGGACTCTGTATATATTAGGTTTGTCTCAAACTCTACATTTCTTCTCTGTAGGGACAACACCTGCCTCTCCAGTTCCCCTTTGAGACCTTCCCCACCTCCCTTTTACCCTGCAACTCTTAAATACTCCTCATGCCTTAAAATACTCGACAAACCTTAGAGGTTTTGCATCCGTACAAGTCTCACAAAAGATATATTTCAGTTCCATGAACAAGAAAGAGCTAAAAGCTGACGGTTATACAGGGTATAACTGCAAAGCCTGTATTACTTCTACTATAAAGTACTCCTAGTAATCCTTACTGCTCTGTGCAATCAACGCTCCACAGAATATCCAAAGATGGGAGGCAGCCCCACACCGTCAGACTGACCATACGCCAGTTCTCCGCAACCGAGAAGTGGTTTCATCGGGAAAGCCGCCAGTGTCCTGTTCCACCTCATCTCATCCCCAAGTTTGGAAAAGGTAAGCTTAAGCTTTTTGCAAGTGTCAACTCGGTGCTGCTACCAGCTCATTTCTCTGTAAAATGCTGTTACTTTGAGTCATGATAATATGCCCTATGCTTAAATAGTTGGGAAATTTTTAAAAGAAGAGAGTGAATACCTTGATGGCTTTATTGTCAGATTATTTTGAACTGTAGCAGTGTTTGCCTTTGTAATTTGCTATTTAAATCCATCTCAGTCGGTAATCGATCCTATTTTCCAACCTGTTTTCTTTCAGAAAGCAGCAACATTATATCCCCGTTGGTCGATGTCCTGATGAAACTCTTTCGGAAGATGATAGACGTAGATCTGCCGTTTCACCTTACCCTTCTGAGCGTCTGCTTCTCCAACCTCAAAGATCTTCCTCGCAGCGAGAAAGGATCCATTGGTTTCTATCTAAAACAGATGTCACCACCATCAGGCTCTGGAAAACGCATCCGGGTAAGCTGAAAGCTGAAAATCATTTGCAGATAAAGTTCTGAGATATTTCTATTGGTTTGCAAATGTGACACCCATCTACAAGAA
>NW_010175813.1:0-6358 GCF_000695765.1 Mesitornis unicolor
GCTCTGTCTGGGCCAGGTGAGGTCTGGTTGGGGCCCACACTCGCCTCATTGTTATGGGGCGAGTGACGGGGCAAACGGGGGTCACTGTGATCCCAGTACCTTTCCCTTGTCTCAGTGTCCCCCTCTGCTCACCCTCCTCCGCTCATCCCCACCATGTATCCCACAGTGGGAGTGAGACACAGGTTTAATTTTAAAATAGGGCATTAGATCACTCCTTCTAGTGCTTTTAAACCATGGGACACCGACAAAATCATGAATGCAGTCGGGGTGCACATTGCTCATAGCCTCTGTGTGAGGAAATGAGCAGGGCACACACAAACCAGCCCTGGGAGCCTGCTCTCTCTCCAAATGGTGCTCTCAGCTTGTCATGCCATGAACAACTAATATTAAATGCATCTTTCTGATCTCTACAGCCCACGTAGAGCTGGCACACGCAGCCGCAGCCCAGCTGCTTGTCTAGAAACATCTCTGACAACAGCTCTTTGCCTGCAGGTGATGGAGGGCGAGCCTTATTATCATTTCATACACCGCAGCACCAGGCAGAAAGCCTTAAGCAGACACTGGGGCTGGAACATGCGCCTGACAAAAGATCCAAAGGTAGGAAGGAGACGGCTGCAGGGACCGCATGCCACGCTAGGCAGGCTCTGCCTGACACCGCTGCTGCTTCCCGCCCAGGTCCTCTGGTTTGAGCAGCAAACCCTAAAGAGACGCACCAAGAGAAACGTCAGCGTGGTGCCAACAGATCCCTGGTTCCATGAGCAGTGGTATATGGTGAGATCCTGCTGCTCTCTCTCCTAATCCTCGAGCAAGTCACCTCTCTGACGCGTAAACAGGACTAATACCCACAGTGATGAGGCAGCAGGAGAGTCCTTGAAGGTCACCTGCTGCCTGCTGCCCAGGGGCTCATCAAATTTAATCTGTTTTCCAGAACAATGACATCAGTCCCGACCTAAACATCCTCACTGCGTGGAGCAAAGGCTACACCGGGCTGGGGGTTGTGATGACCGTCCTGGACGATGGGATTGAGAAGGATCACCCAGACCTGGCTGCCAACTATGTAACTACAAGGGGGCCATGCTGCAGGAACCAGCTCCTTCAGGGCACGCTGTCTTGGGAGGCAGTGGAAGCAGTGGGAACACAGTCTCTCCGTGGCTGGATCAAAAGATTTGGTGTCTCCTGCAGTAAATTCCCACATCAGGGAAATGTTAGGACTTGCACAGGCTCAAGCCCCCGAAATAGATGTAATTACAGCAAGCTGCAAAGCCAGTAAAGCTGGTAAGCCCTCACGTGCTCTGAGAGCCAAGGGAAGAGGTAAATCTTGGTTATTGTTTATAACACCATCGTTTCAGTGCTTTGTAGTTTCTCTGTCCTACCTGTGCTGCTGGTGAGGCTCACCTGCAGGTGACTGAACGTGAGCCTGGGTATGACAAAGCAGCACAGCAACATGCAAGATCATCCTCCTTTAGGGAAACCCCCTTTCCAACAGCTCCAGGTTAACCCCGGACAGTTGCAGGGTGCACAGGCCCCCACCCTGTTTTCTCTAGGCTGGGCAGGCAGCGAGCTTGAGGGCAAGGCAGGGCCCTTGGTGGTGAAGCACCAGGAGCCTGCATGGAGCTGTCACAACCCACGCCAGGCAGTTTGCTCACGTTTCTGCCTCTTTTTGCAATAGGACCCCCTGGCAAGTCACGACTTCAACAGCAATGACCCCGATCCCCAGCCCAGGTACAGCACTGGGGATGAGAACCGGTGAGTTTTGCTGGCTGTGTCTGGGCAGATCTCTTCTCCATGCTGGTGCTTTATTTCTCTGGGGCTCAGGCTGTCCCACCCCTCACACAGGACAGCTCAGAGGCTCTCTCTGCCCTCAGGCACGGGACACGCTGTGCAGGAAGTATGGCAGCTGTAGCCAACAACGGAATTTGCGGCGCAGGAGTTGCATACAACGCCAAAGTGGGAGGTGAGCCATTATTCTGACTGGAGTCACAAATCAGCTCTGGCACCGTGGGGGACACATGACCCCAGGCAGGGCTGCTCTGGGGACACACACACCCAGCCACAATGTAGGGCTTAGCACTCCCCAGGGTTTTAACACCCACTGCAACATGGGTCTGTGGCTGGCAGCACCAGCACCATGCAGGCTCAGACATCCCTGCAGAAGTGAGCACAGGAAATTGGGTTAAAAGCTGGGAGAAATTGCTGGGCTTAATTGCAAAGGGTTTAAACGAGGAGCTTTAGGAACCAGCTCATGGTGGCGACTGCACAGACCTGCAGAAGCTTGATCTCCTTAGGGCAGAGTCGCACGAAAGGTGCTGAAGGCAACCAGAGGTAAAGTGGGGGCTAGCAGGTTGCTGCTGGGCCCTTGTGTTCTCATGACTCCCATCCACGGAAGCCAGCATGGCCTCGCAAGCATTGCCACTCCTTATCCTGGCCCTGCAGGTGTGCGGATGCTGGACGGTCCCATCACGGACATGGTGGAGGCCCAGTCCCTCAGCCTGCGTCCCCAGCACATCCACATCTATAGCGCCAGCTGGGGCCCTGAGGATGACGGGAGGACCGTGGATGGGCCGGGCGTGCTGGCCACGGCAGCCCTCGAAGGAGGGGCCACCAAAGTAAGCCTGGTGCTGGCCCTGGGGACCTCCCTGGTGCAAGGGCTCTCCACTCACCCATGTCACTGCCAGGGACGAGGCGGCCTCGGCTCCATCTTCATCTGGGCCTCAGGCAACGGTGGCATGAATTACGACAACTGCAACTGCGACGGCTACGTCAACAGCATCTACACCCTGGCGGTGGGCAGCGTCCTGGCGGACGGGCAGCGGCCCTGGTACAGCGAGAGCTGTGCCGCCATCCTCACCACCACCTACAGCAGCAGGGCCATGGGCCAGACGCAGATCGTGAGTGCCATGACAGCTCTGCTGGAGCAGTGACCCCCAGGCAGACACCAGCACAAAGTGGGCTCATCCAAGCCCTCCTTACCTGGGGAGGAAGAGGGGGGGTGATTATTAAAGTGTCTGTATTAGACCCCAAAAACCATGAAGGGACCCAGAGGGAGCATTAACTGAACTCCAGCCAGTCCTGCCCTCTGCTTTGGCAGTGGCAAGGGTGCTGAGTCCTCCCTTGTCCCCCCCAGGTGACCACCGACCTGCACCACCGCTGCACCGACAAGCACATGGGCACCTCTGCCTCGGCCCCGCTGACTGCGGGAATGGTCGCTCTCGCACTGGAGGCCAAGTAGGTGACAGAGTGACAGTGGGACGGTCCCCAGGGAGAGCCTGGTGCCTCACCAGGACCCAAAAGGGATGGGGAAGGGGGACTTTGCCAGCGGGGAGGTTGGGGCATGCAGAGCTGAGGGCTCTGGGCAGGGGGGAGCAGCATCTTCTCCCAGGACACTGCAGGAGAGCGGCCAGAAGAGAGTTGTCCTCTGGAGGTCTCTGTTGCTCCCATTTCAACAGTGACAGCAGTTGCAAGGGGACCAGACATTTAACTTTTCCACAGTAGAAGTCAGAAGAGCCAAGTGTCACTCTCTAAAGCCAACCCAAAGCAGAGACCCCTGTCCCCAAACCCTCCTTGCTTGCAGCCCAGTGCTGACCTGGCGGGACCTGCAGCACCTGGTGGTCAGGACCTCCAAGCGCGCTCACCTGTGGGCCGACGACTGGGCCTTGAACAGCGTTGGACGCTGGGGTGAGCTCAGGGCCACCTGCCCTGGCTGTGAGGGCCACACTATCCCCCAGACCCTTACCAGAAGCTCCAGTGCCCTCCCAGTGCCAGGGGGCTCACACATCCTCTCTTGGTCTGCTTCCCAGTGAGCCACCACTATGGCTACGGGCTGCTGGATGCTGGGCTGCTGGTGGAGACAGCCAAGGCGTGGACGGGAACGCGGCCCCAGCGGAAGTGCTCGGTCAAGGCTCTTTACGCCCCTCGGTAAGGGACAGTGTCCCCTGGGTCTGACCCCACATGGGGTGATGCTGCCCAGAAAATGGTTGGTGCCGTGTGGCTTCTGCTGTAACCACAGGGCTGTGCTTAGGGGTTGTGTTGGGGGACAGGATGCCTTGGGAGGGGGAAGAGACGCCCCTACCTCTGTCTTGTAGGAACATCGGCTCCAAGCTCACCGTCTCCACCGCCGTCTCCTGCTCCAGCAGGACCAAGCGCATCCTCTCGCTGGAGCATGTCCAGGTCCAGCTTTCGCTGAGCTACAGCCGCAGAGGGGATCTGGTGATCGCCCTGACCAGCCCCATGGGCACCACCTCCACGCTGGTCAGCATGCGGTGAGGGCGCTGGGCAAGCTCATTGCAATGAGATTCACCAGCGGCAGGGGGGCTGGGGGACTCCTCATCTCATGGCTTCTCCTGGGACCAGGAGACTTCCTCACCCTGAAGCAGCTGCTTCTGCCCTGTACCCAAAACCCCTCTGTGGCCCCTACCAGTGCCTCTTGTGCCAGAAGGAGGTGACTTTGGGGTGTCCTTGGGCTGTATCTCCCCTCTAGCCCCACAACTGTCCTCTCCTCTCCCCAGCCCCTATGACACCAGCCAGCAGGGCTACAAGGACTGGACCTTCATGTCCACCCACTTCTGGGATGAGAACCCAAATGGGACCTGGACGCTGCAGCTGGAGAACAAGGGTGATGCCTACAACACAGGTGGGTGCCCCATCCCCATTTACCCCAGTCACCCCCTCTGTGTTTCTCCTTCCTTCCCCCACTTTAACATCAAACAAGGGTGGAAACGTGGCTGCCACCAGCACCCAGTCCTGTCCCTTCTGTCACCAGGGGTGCTCACCAACTTCACCCTGCACCTCTATGGCACAGATGAGTACATGATGGCCCGGCGCCCCGCAGTCTCTGCTACAGCCGAGTGCCTGAAGCGGGACACGCAGGGAGCGTGCGAGGGTGAGTCTGGGAAGGAGGGGATGGGGACAGTGCTTTTGGGTGACCCCTCATATTACCATTCCTCCGCAGAGTGCAGTGGATCCCTGTATGCCTTTGGGCGCTTCTGCCTGTCCTACTGCCCACCACGCTCCTACGGACAGACCCGTAGAGCCACCCCAGCCACTGCCACCCGCGTCTGTGCCAGCTGCCACCCCTCCTGCTACACGTGCCAAGGTGCTTCAGCCAACAACTGCACCGCCTGTGGCCCTGCCCACACCTTCGACAAGCTCACCCACTCCTGCTCCCCACTGCAGGGCTCATCCCTCACCGCAAGGCAGCACAAGAAGCTTAACCCCACCCTTCTCTGTGTGATCGTGGTCCTCTCAGTCTTTCTCTGTGTATTACGCCCTGTGTTCTTCCATGCCATCAAAAGATAGGGCCTGCTGTCACCAAGCTGGAAAGACAACGTGACACCAACTGCACAGACACAGGCGGCTGGACCCCAGCCTGGGACACAGCTGCCTCACCCAGCTTCCAAAATAAACTGTTTGTTGCCTTTCTGAACTGCCCTTTCTGAAGGGTGACATCCCTTCCCTGCTCTGTGCATGGGCAGGGACCGGGTGGTGGCTTCCCTCCCAGCCTGGGTCATCCCCCCCCACATGGAGAAGCCCATCCTGGTGCACTGCTGTGCAGGAGCTTTTCCCAAAAGGACCGGGAGCCCCATGCCCTTTCCCAGGCACTATGGGAGCAGGAGATGGGACTTTTCCAAGCAGCTGCCCCCAGCACCCCCTCAGCTGTGAGCCCACAGAGCTTTTGGGGGAAGGCAGCCAGACCCCAAACCTCTGCTCTAAGGGGGGACAGCCCAGACCCCCACTGCTGCTGTGCGATGCAGAGCACAGCGCAGTCCCCAGCTCTCATTTACCAGCAGCCTTTAGCCCCCCCAAAAAAAGGGCTCTTGGTGTTGCTGCACCCCAAAACCACCCTGCTCTCCCCCCAGCAGCAGGGATGAACGCCCTGGGCCCTCACTGTCCCATTGTGACTGGCAGTGGCACAGCACCAGGCAGGGCCGGGCCGGGTGGGGAGAGCCACCAAGCTGAGGCCCTCCCAGGGGCACCGGCACCCCGTGAGGCTCAGCAGGACCCCAGCTGCCCTGGGACACAGCCCTGACATGGTGGAGGGGGGCGGTTTGTCTCCCCCATGGCCAAGCATGGGGTGTTTGCACAGCTGAGGAGTTAAAGAGAGCGAGACCTTTGTCCAAACATGTAATCACCCATAAGAACCCTTGACCTTACAGAGCACAGACAGGAGTGGGGACAGAGGTTTCTATCAGAAGGCAGCCGAGAGCAAGGGGGTCTCCCCACTGGGACCCCCCAGCCTGAAGATTTTGGCCTTGCAGAGAGAGTGGAGACCAAGGGAGGGACCTCAGGGCAATGGCTGTGCCAAAAAAACCATTTGGGCCAGCACCACAGGATGAGTCGGAGCCCGGATGCACTGGAGCAA
>NW_010175813.1:6426-7548 GCF_000695765.1 Mesitornis unicolor
CCAAGGGGGTCCCCAGCCATGGGGGTCTCCCCCTCCCGCTTCCCTGCATGGAGCTGGCCTAATCCTGGGGGGGCAGCCTGCGGCGCTGGAACCGGCGCTGGATCTTGGTGCGCACGTCCTCCTGCATGGGGGGAGATGGGGGTGAGGGGTCTGGTGAGCTCACACAGCCCTGTCCCAGCAGCCTGAGGTGCCCATAACCCCCCCCCGAGCCCCCTGGTCCTCACCACCTGGCAGAGCTGTCCCAGCAGTGGGGCAAGGCGCAACAGCTCCTGGTCCTCTGGGTCCCCCCACCACCTCGGCACTGGGATCCAGTTGGCAGCCTGGGGATGAGAGAGGGCAAGCACTGGCAATGGAGGAGCCATCACAGCTGCAGTGCTCCTGGGGGGTCTGTGCACATGAATCCCCGTCCATGAGAGCCCCGGTGGTGGTACCTGCTCAGGGAAGCCCTGTATGGAGTGGTCCAGAGCCACTGTCTTGGCCAGGTTCCTGCCCAGGCGGCCCAGGTCCTTCCAGTAGCAGCCCTTGGAGCAGAGGCAGTCCCGCTGGGACAGGTAGTGCCTGGAGGGGGGTAGAGTGTGGGGACCCCTCCCTGCCACAGGGGGGTCTCCAGTGGGGTTTCAGCAGGGCCATCACCTGATCAGCTTCCTCTTGGGGTCCAGCACATCCATGATCTTCTCAACATAGTCCTGCTTCGCCGTGGTGAAGATAAGGATCTGGGGGAGCAGGGGAAGGGCCCTGCATGTGGGCTGCCCACATCCCACCCCCACCCCAATGCTGTGACACCCCACAGACCCCAGGGGAACGGGGTTGTCTCCCAGTACCTCATAGGTCTTGGAAAGGCTCTCCAGGAACTGCTGCACGTGGGGACGCAGCTTCACGTGGACCTGGAAGGGAACAGCACCTCCAGGCAGCCCCGAAAACCACCAGCACCCACATCCTGACACCAAGGGGACCCCCAAAGGGGGACCAGCACCCCGAGGAGGAGCTCAAGGATCCTTTAGGCACCCCTTCCCAAGATTTCAACCTTGGCCATCCCTTTTTCTACAGCTACAAGGGAGGAACATGGGCACAGACACTGCATGGGCACAGTGGCTCTTCACAGCCCCGAGTCACGGCCCCCCC
>NW_010175813.1:7626-8365 GCF_000695765.1 Mesitornis unicolor
AGCCATGGTGCCATGCAGCCATACAGGGAGCAAGGAGGAGCAGAGCAGGATCCCCTCCTGCATGGCAGGGGGCAGTGTCAGACCCCAGCTCTGGGGCCGCAGCCCTCAAATAGCCCCCTCCAGCTCACCAGCTCCAGGACCAAGGTATGCTCCGGGGTGCTGCGGGTTTTCCGGGGACCAACAGTGCCGGGCGTGGGGACCGTGGGAACCAGCCTGGATGGAGGAAGTGGGGGGTCAGCAGTGCTGGTGAGGGACACAGGGACCCACCCACACATACTCACAGGCTGGGGATCAGAGGTAATGGTGGGGGGACACAGGGACTCCCCCACACATACTCACAGGCTGGGGGCTGCAGGGTCCTGGCACTCCTCCACGGGGATCCCTGAGAAGTAAGAACCCTTACAGGGGGGCTGCAATAGCGAGGTCCCGGGCTCTGTAGACAGAAGAGTCCCATCAAGCACAGCCCAGGGCACCCCCCCTTCCCCAAGCAGGGGTCACCCTGGGGGGGCTGCACTCACCCCTTTCCCCAGTGCAGGGAGGAGTAGATGCAGGGCTGTGACACCCCCCTTTGAGACGCAGCTTCACCAGCCGTCTGTTCCCGGGGGTGACTGGCACCAATGGGGGACATGGGATAGGCTCCCAGGAGCCCCAGCCCTGCAGCCAGCGCTGGCTCCCCTGGCCCCTGTCCCTCTGCTGGCTCCTTGACCCCTGGCCTGCCCCAGACTTCGGCAC
Organism: Mesitornis unicolor; assembly: GCF_000695765.1. Classification (NCBI taxonomy): domain Eukaryota; kingdom Metazoa; phylum Chordata; class Aves; order Mesitornithiformes; family Mesitornithidae; genus Mesitornis; species Mesitornis unicolor. Next base: position 8,359 of record NW_010175813.1, read on the forward strand.
TGACATG
>NW_010175814.1:0-56770 GCF_000695765.1 Mesitornis unicolor
GATTGAGGGGTGACCTCATTAATGTTTATAATGTTTATAAATTTGTAAAGGGCGAGAGCCAGGCTCTTCTCAGTGATAGCCAATGACAGGACAAGGGGAAATGGGAGCAAGCTGGAGCATAGGAGGTTCAACCTGAACATGAGGAAAAACTTTTTTACTGTAAGGGTTACAAAGCACTGGAACAGGCTGCCCAGAGAGGTTGTGGAGTCTTCTTCTCTGGAGACATTCAAAACCCGCCTGGACGTGTTCCTGTGTGACGTGGTCTAGGTGATCCTGCTCTGGCAGGGGGGTTGGACTGGAAGATCTTTCGAGGTCCCTTCCAACTTCTAATATTCTGTGATTCTGTGATCATAGAAATACCCTTTTGGAAGCAGGCTGGAGGTGGATAATTACGCAGAATAATTCTAGCCCAAAGCCTGCCATGTATCAGTGATAAGAGATATAACAGTGTGCTCATAACATGGGGAAGATAACCTAAAGGTGAACACCAGGACCTTTTACAAGAGATGTAACTTTACATGTAAGTGTAATAGTAGGAACCCATCTCTGAAGATTGGAAGCAACATACTTTCTGATTAGGAATTGCTTTCCTTTTAACATTCTGCTCTGGATTTAATCTCTGCAATGACTTACTATTGCTCCACTAATAATGCTTCACACTAAGTTTGATGGAGCCAGACTCACTGTTATGGTGCTGTATCAAAGACTGGTAATCTTTGCAGCCACAGAATTTATTTTAGAAAACTTTACTGAGAGCCTGCTGCCAAGCATTGCCCAGAAAATTAATTTTTAGAACTGTGGAGTTGTATTTCCCATTGACCACAGACAAACAGAAGGTGTGAGTTCTGAAACATAACCCTCTTCTGCTACAATTTCCACTACTAACTGATTTGCTGCAGTAATTTAACCATCCTGCACTCCACTTGCCTTTTCTATAAAACTAGGATTATGGGACAGTTTATCTACCAGAAACATTTTGAGATCTGGCCATAAAGCACTTGGAAATGCCTGGACAAGAAGCATTACAAAGCAGCAAGATATTCTGCATAGTACAAGGCTTCAGAGAAAACTCAGTGATCTAGATAAGGTTATCTTAAAGATACATCAGCTGTGGTAGACTCCAAAAAACGCTGCCTTGTCTTGGCAGCTCAAGTTCTATGTGGGTTCAGGAGCTGGGCTCCTCTTAGGGGTCTCTGCTTGCGGGTGTGTAATCCTACACCTCACTAGCTGTTACTTGCTAAAAAAAGCAATGCCAAGTGAATCTGGTGCATTATGACAGGCTACTGTGCCCCCTCCCAAGCACACCTGCGGTTTGCCACAGGATTTCAGCTACTGGAAGATGCTTTTCCCTCCTCTTCCCCTAAGCTTTCTTCGTAGCAGACTTAAGCCACCTCTTCATGTGACATTGGTGCTGATTCATCCCCTTGCTGGGAAGTCTGCTACAAGATGCTCAAGGAAAAGTGCAGGACCCAGAAGATGCGGCTGTCACCAGTTAACTTCTCCTGAAGAAGCCTGGTAGGAACCACAGTGCTGCTGGCAACACACTCGGCCCCGAAAGACACCAAGCAGGAGCACCCCAGGCAGCAGCGCTTGCTCAGGGACAACCCAAACCCACCATCAGCCCAAGTTCAGCCACTCCCCCACATAAGAGCTGTCATATGGGCCTGTTTGAAATAAAACAAAAATGGGGACTTTCTCTTTTAAGTTTTGATATTTGTTTTTCCCTAAGTTCAGTTATGATTTAGTCCACTTTGGATGGGAACTTCTCTTAACAATCCTCAGCTAGACTCAAAAGCACCTTAGCTGCACAATGATAAAGTAATTAAAAATAAAACAAATGCAAGCAGATTTGACTTTTTGAAATAATAAATCTTCCCACACAACAGAAAACTAACCCTATCAGGGTGTATTGTCCTATTAAGAATCAGGGAAGATGATTACGTATGTTATTTCTTCAATCGCAATCAGACAATGTGATATAAATTCGGGCCAACAGCTGCACGATGGATTTTATATAACTTCTTTATATCTTTCCACAGTCTTCAGCCTGCGAAACGCTTTCCTAATACAGCACGAAAATAGGTATCGGCAGTGCATAGCAGTCTTCTTGCTACAAGCTCAGACAGAGACTGCCAAGGTAAGTAGCACACTTTTTTTTTCTTCTCTAATTACAAAACCACACTTTCCCTAAAGTGAGATTGCAGCCTAAAAGTGGCCATGCTGTGATAAGAATCTATTACAGTTGTGACACTTGACCAAAACAAAACTATGACAAAATAACACCCCAGTGCTCTCGCTCACACATTTGTTACAGAATTTTTCCTGTTGAACATGTATCAATTTTATATCTAGCGTTGATAGCAGGTCTTATTCTTGTTGAAAAACATTATCATTTCTGATTCCGACAAAATTTTACCATTTTCTGCATAACAGAAATGAAGACATTCAGTCCTTCTAGAGAACAACAAACACCAAAACAACCCCCCAACACCCAACTCATATGCAGCAGTACTCAGATCAGAAAACTGTATCATGCTGATCTATGCACAACACACATCTCGCAATTTCAGGTTGAACAGATGGTATGATTAATTCTGCTGTTACATAAATTTACCCCTCATTTTCACACCACACCACATTTCTAGTAACAGTGCGGTATATAACATATGAAAGTGTGCTAAGCATTTCACAGAAGTATTTTTTTTCTACCGCAAGTTGAATTTCATTGTCTGATGCCTAATGCACAGAAATTTGACTACCACTAATACTAATTCTTAGAAGTAAATCACAGTAGATAGATAAACATTCTCAGGGAAAAGCAATAAGTGAATACTTTCTATTTCCAAGTCACTGGTACTTGCAATAGGTATCTATATAGGTTATTTACTCAAGAAGTCGTTACCTTCTCCTGTTATTGAAATATTACCTTCCCCTTCCAAAGCTGCCTTCACACCAGGTGGCTCCCATCTTCTCAATGTCCAGTTTATCAAAGGAAAACACCTGTAGTGAAAGACTCTTTCCACTTGGATGTGGTGGCATTACCCCATTTTGTTGACTTTGGGCACTGTGAGCCCTAGGAAAGGTAGACTTTCCAGCACCAGTTGAATGAAGTATTTCAGCTGCCAAGAAGCCCAATCTCAGCACAATCAATATATTTTTTTAAAGAAACTTTGCTAACCTGGGTGAGCGCATGGGGTTAGCTAACATGATTCTGCAGGTAAGGTGATGTGGATGAGACTGATGCTGGTGAGGACTTGAGACCAAGGCCTCGAGATAGCTACGCTGTATCAAAATGGAGACAGCAAACTGAATGAAGCCATACATGCCATATTCCCCTTGAATTGTCCCAAGAAGAGGGCTGTTAGGTTGCAAGCTGCGTCTTAGATCTCCTGATTTTTGTGAGGTGCTCCCTTGTGAGGCCCAGGCTCACCCTGCCCACCTGCCTCTCACTGTCATACTGCTCTGGAATACCTTGCCCAACTCCCACCTCTCTCTCAGAGACCAAATACTTAGCAGAGATGTAAAAACACGGGCCTGAAGTACGCTGCTGTCACTCATCCCACTCATACCTCTGCCCTGCCCTCTGTTCTCCTCCCTGAGCCCTGAAAAGCTGAAGTTTAAATCCTGCAGGTCCACTACCATCTGCATAACCACCACCACCACCACACGGCAGATCGGGCCCTCCTCTGCACCAGAGGGGCGAGAGCAGCCACCCCACACCAAGGCCAGGTTCTGTGCTCTGCCAGGCACATACACCTTGTGCACACACAGGCTCTGCTTGCACCCGCTGCTGGGGCTCCTGTAGGCCATGCAATGTCTCTCTCTAGCTTTCTGTTTTTCAAAGTGATGTGTTTAACTGGTTCAGGGCGTAAAGACACACAAGAAACAACCAGATGGGTCAATAACAACATTTCTGAATCCCAGCATAGCATGAAGTAGAACAGGCTGCCCCTTATCATGCATTTCTACTCTTTGCATCTTTTCTGGTTTACTGGAACTGAATTTTAGAGTCAGTTTTCTGGTGAGGAAAACTAACTCTGTAAGGACTACAACACTCTATTTCATGAGAACAAAGTGATAAGACTTTGTTACAGTCTTCAGCTAATGCTGGTATGTGATGCTCAAGGTCTTCAGCGGTCTTGAGATAAACAGGTGCAGAGGCTGAGGGAAGCAGAAACCAGGGGATTTGACCCCAAGATGACCAATTAATACTATTTATACCATAAATGTTACACTCACTATAAACTTGGGAGTTTGCTGGGGACGGCCCTTGCCCCCCCCTTCCTTATTCCATGGCTGACGGACCTGTCTACCATCCTACCCCTGAGGCCTACTCCCCCACAATATTGGCTGAGTATAACTCTGTGTATTTTATATTAACACTGTGATTAACACTGTTTTTTCTTACTATCATTTCATTAAATCTATTTCTATTTCAACCCACGGATCTCCTTTCCTTTTCCTGAACCCCTCCCTAGGTGGGGAAGAGGCATCAGGTGATAGAGCAGCTGTATAAACCATGACAGCACCAAAGCTCAGTGTGTCTGCATGCATTGCAGCAGGGAGAGCAGTCCCGATTCGGAAAAATAAAAATCCTGGCGTGGGAGAAGCACAGCTAGACCTTAAGCTCACATTGCTGCCAACTGATTTGAAATATCTAATCATAGCAATTCAGAGACAAATCAGCTTCTGCAACCCAGACCATCTGGACTAGCATAGAGAGCAGGAAGTTACGTATTTTAAATCCACCTCTCCAGCCATCACCCCCTGCTCTCATACTTGGGTGACAGCGGATATAGAGCTGAATGGTGTCAGCATGACACTAGAAACTGAAATTCATGTGGCAGCACATGATAGATCTCAGAGGGGGACAGAACTTGTGATGCTGATGGCATCGGAGCTGTCTTTATCAGAGGAACAGAGACCTCCAACAGCATTGAATTAATGAATATTACACAAAAACAGATTAAATACCCTGCAGCAAACTTCACCATTCCAAGCAAACAGAGCATTAAAATCCTACCACCCAACCAAACAGGAAACCTCCACTGGAAATCCCTGGCCCCAGACACAGACTCCAGCAGAGCGTAGTGGCCTGATCAACTGAGAGTCTTGGTTCTGGGGTAATTCATGTTCCCTTCTGGAACAATGAACATGGGTATGAAGAAACACTAAATAAAACTAAAGGCTCTGCCCATTTATGCATCTGAATTACTGGAACTTTTTAACATTGTCTTGGTTTACAAATTATTTTTTGTGTTACAGAAAACATGGATGTCGCAGATAGAAATGGCAATCTCTCATTACACCACGCAACATGAAACCAAGAAAAGCCCTGCTTTCTGCTTCCCAGCTGAATCCTCTGAAATTTAATAATGTCAGCACAGCACCAACAGATCCAGCTAAAGACTCCTGTGGTGATAACAGTTATTCCTCCCAGCACGCCTTAAGCTGCTGAAGCTCACAGATTTCTGACTTGACAAGACAAAGTGATGAGTTTTGACTATGGGATGTAGGAATAAACTGGAGGGGGTAAATGAGCCATGCAACAAATTTATTGCTTTTAAACACTCCTTTGCTTCCGCTAGGGGAAGGCTCTTGCCATCCAGGGAAGTTTTACTACAGCTTCTTGTTTCCTAGAAAGCAGGACAGGGGAAAAACCTACATTGGTGATAAGAACTTATTCACCAGAAAAGTCCAGAAGGGTTATTCCAAGGTCAAGCAAAATGCATTAATAAATTTCACAATACTTAAATTGCCATTGCTCCCCATACTTATGCCTCTCTACCTACTACACTATATCACAAGATGGTTTTTGCTTTAACATTGAGCTTGTGGAGGCAGATCTGTAAAAGCATATATTGTATTGACTCTCCATTAATTTTTAAAATGAGATTATATAAGTTTCTTTGAAAAATGTAATAACTACATATAACATCCAGTTAAACTAGAGATACTACAGAATATATAACCAGAAAGAACAAAAGTGCAATGATGCCCTGCTTTATTGGAATTTTTTTTTACCTGAAGTTTTTTACCACTTCATTAAGAGCAGATCTGTCATTAAGCATTGTTTATAACCATTGCAGCCTTTAGAGTTCAAGTCTGCTTCACTACCTTGAGTGTTCCCTTTGCATTAAACCATCTGCTATTTCACTGCTATCCCAGATCTGTAGTCCACACAGTATGTGTGCCCCTGTTAATCACTTTTTCCCCCCCCTCCTCTTTTGGAGGTACTGGAAGAGACCCACAGAAAAGCCTGAAACTGCTTGCCACAACACTCATGCAGGTTACCACCATGCAGGGCAGGCATTTTCACTGGAGATTAGCCATAGTCAAGAGAGAAAGGGAGACTTCCCCAGATCAGCCGGTCTCCCTCAGCAGAAAAGTTAGTCCTTAAAATATCTCCCCAGTGTCAGAAAGTACCTCAGGGTGGGGGGTTGAACACAGGTAAGGACTATACTGAAGAATGCAGGAGTGCTGTGCCAGTTGTTCACATAACTCATGGGTAACTTAACATCAATTTGCATTCACTTCTACTCCACAATTCATGAGTTCAAATGTTGCTCCTAACCCAGCTCCTCCCATCAGGATGCAGTGGTACATTTTACCCAGAGGAGCTGTACACACAAGCTATGGTCTGGAGGATGCATGTATCTATGTATGTGCTTACCTGGTCCAGCACCCTCCGGATGCAGCCTACACCACTGCAGTACACAGGTACACATTACTGTGCCTGTGATGGGCAAGCCTTTGTCACAGTTTCCTGGGAAGGGAACAGCCACCCAAACTCCACACCAAGCAGTGAATATGTAAGGCAGGAAAGCAGAAGAGAGTGAAGACAACATATCTGCTCCAGAACACCAGGCAAGCTGCAAACACTTAGCCACAACTTGGCTTACACAGCTGTGCACCATCTTCCTAACCCCAAGCTCAGCTGTGCACTGCATCATACCCTCCCTTTTCCACCCCTCCTGCCTCACTAGATCCTCACAGTATCTTGAAGCCAATACCGATAGGACAGAAAGATATTTCAAGCCCAGAGAAGTCATACCTGAGAGCCTAAGCTTTGGGCTTGGTGTCCTGGCAGAAGGGAGGAAGTGTTTTACTCTATTTTTTGCCAATGTGACCTTAAGCCAGGTCCATTCAGTACAGTTCTGTAGTCCCAGAGATTCTGTATTTCCTGGAGGCCAGTTCATCTCCAAAGAGGGCACCCCAGGGGAAGGAAGCATTCACACACATTCTTTAGGGAGACATAAGCTCAACAGGCTCTGCTCTGGTCTGGAGAGAAAGATGCCTCAGAAAGCAATTGAGGCAGAAATTAACTTCCCAACTTAAATTGCCTTACAGGAGACCTTTTCTGTCTTTCTCCACTCTCTACACAGAGCCCCTGGAAAATCCGCTTCAATAGCGAGAGGTAGGTTTTTGTGACTGCCCGCACCCTTCATCAGCAGCTTTCACACGGGGCTGATCTCACACACATTCATCACATGGCTTCTCTCTGCAACCCAGCACCACCCTGAAAGAGGTCCCCATCTCACAAAGGAGCTCTTCAGTAGTCTAAAACATAAAACAAGTCTTAAACAAGTCACAAAACACACTACTTCCAAGACTTCCAGTTATACCAATTGTCCAAGTGCATTGAATGCAATGCCTGAACACAGCCAGTGACAAGAAAGACTTGAACACAGGACACCCAGCAGACCTGTGCAGTTATTGGGAATGGAAAAACTTCTCTGAATTTAATTTGTGAAAAAACAGAATTGAAAAACAGTCGTTATCACTACCTCCTCAGGAACATGAAAGCTTCTGTTGCAGCAGCCTAAGAAACTGGAGCTTTTAGCTCGTTTTTAGATGTGTCACTTCCCAACAGTTCCTTTGTAAAATAATACATCCCCCATTTCAAAGCAGCTTTGCTGTCTGAAGGGAGGCAAGGCAGTTTTGAATGACAGGACTGGTCTATTAGAAAGGTCTAATTTATTTATTTTTTATTGTCATTAATCATTCCTTTAACAGGTTAGAAAACAAAAATGACACTTCAATAACATTTCGTCATAGTTTATACAGAACCGGTTGGTGCATGGTGTCATTTTCTCATCCAAATCCACAGCCACCCTCCAAATCACAGAGTTTAGGAATTACAGTGCACGCTGGACTAAATTCTTTCACAATGTAAGGCACAACTACATGATCACACGTAGTAAACACAAACACTGAAAACAGAACTTAAGAGAATCGAAGGTCAATTAAAAAGAAACAAAACCAAAACACACTCATGCAAAAAGTCTATCTACACCTACCAAGATGGTATGATCCAGTTTAAAAGAAGTGTAGTACTCTGTAGGTAAAACTGCAACATAAGACTAGTATAATACATTACCTCTAAATAGTGGGCAAGAACTTAAAACTTTTTCCCATTTATATTTTATACAATTATACAGAAATTAAGTTGTATGAGCAACATTCACATCTGCAGTAATAAACCGATAGTTAAAATTCAGAAAGGAGGCAAACAAGACAATGTCATTTGTGGCACACATCCATTACAGAACACCATTCATCAGGTTCACATCTTGAGTACTGAATTTAAAAAAGATTATTAAATTAATGGTACTTTTGGTGAATGAGGTTAGTTATAGCCAAACGACAAAGCTGCATACAAAAAACTCTTTTCACTCAGCAGACTGTGATTATGAAAGCCTGTGGTTTTATTTCCTGTTCAGCAGCCAGTTTGCAAGATTGAAACTACAGAAGTTAAAAGAATACAACAGAATTTAACATAACTTGAAATCATTGGATACTTTCAAACATATATTAAAAAAAACCGTTTTGGTGATAAACTTTTGCAATTTTGGCATTCATTATAAGTTTTACATAAAATGACAGTGAGCAAACCTTATTAAACTTACCTAATGTTTGAATTTCACGTTGAGAGGTAGTTTAAATGAAGTATCGAGTAATGGCATTAAATGGTGTGGTTTCATCTTTATTTTTAATGATTTTTTTTTCTTTTCTTACAAAAGTGACAAATCCTATACAAGCAGCACTTTGGACACATTACTATAAAAAGTTCTGGTATCTGCTAACCCAGTGAGACATTCTTTCAAACACTCCTTTTGTGCCAGGATTCAAGCTGTAGTGTGATACAAGGGAGTACTTTGCCATAAAGCCAACAGCAGGAGCCTGGACCTGCCAGCGCTGGCCTGTTGGCATGTACCGACGAACACCCTTTCCTAGCCCTCTTTACCCAAAAAAGGCAGGAAACACAGATGAATTCATTTTTAGTTTAGGTCACAGAGGGGAGGAAAAATTGGAGAACATGCCTACCAGGCTTTGCTTTCATAGTAACGTTGATCCAAACGGTTAGCAGGGCTTCAGTAATCTTCAAATGAGCAGATACTCCTGCATCTGCTGCACAGTGAGTGTATAGCATGTGGTGAGCTACAGACAAAAGGCAGAGTTTATTACATTACCTAGTACCTATCCTCTTCATTACCGTGATCTTAAGTAGCAACTAATGTTCCCTTTAAAGATGCAAGCCTCTTTATTCAGTGCCTCTTAAAAACAAAAACAAAAAAACCACCAACAACAAAAATACCCCTGAAACTGATTTTCTGTGGAGGGACTTTACTATCCAATTATTGCTGGTTTTGAAAAGTACATCACTTAGTGCTTTTGCAGAGGCTGTGGTTGGAGAACTCTTTTAAACTTAACCTAGAAGGGGTGCTGAGGTCAAGAGTGCAAAAATTAAGAACTGGACAACTGGCAAGACCCTTGAAAACACAGAAAATCCATGTTTTGTCATAATTTTAAAATCAAGTTCTGTAAAGACGTGTGTGTGAGTACATGGTTTTAGTTGTTACATGTGCTCTCAGATGATGATGGCATTTTCAGTACAAAGGAATAATGACTGCAATTCTCCTTACTTAGCAAGGGGCCACATGTAATACAGTGAAAAGTCCAGCTGAAGATAAGCCTTCTGCCCATTGATGACAACTAAGGGATGCAATGCTAGCGATGCCACTCCACTTACTGTAGAATATATTCAGTTAGACAGCAAAAAGTGCATAGTGCAAATGACAGTGTTGTTTCCTAGACCTCTAAGACTATGAGAGTGGGAGGGGTGGTACTTGGAGGAGTAATTTAGCAGTTTCAGCATTCTCAAACCATGCTATCATTCTTCTTGGCATAGTTCATATTGATTGAACTCAAGCTCCAGCAGTTTTCTGTCAGCCACTGAGTACTGGTCATAAATTCTTTAAGTTTTGCAAAAAGCATTTGTTCCTACTTTGTGTTTAACTGACATTTAACAATCCAGAAAAGTACTTGAGTTTTCCAGGTCCCTTCTTTAGGAATGTCACTTCTCTTGCATCTAGCAAGAGAGACTCAATTGTTCTTGCTAATGTAACACAAACACAGCAAGGTTACTTCATGCTTCTGCTCCCAAATCTCTTCTTGCTTCACTAAGAAAGTTTTTTCAGTGATGATTCACAAACAATCCTACTTATCCCAAAACCAACAAAAACGGTTATTCATTTTTCTTGTGTACCTAGCGCTCCACACTCCATGGCAACTTGGTTACTTGACACCTTCCAAAAACAAAGGAAAAAAACCCATGCTGTACCCTACAGCCTCGGACTCTAGTGCCAGAGAGTGAAGTCAACTGAAAAACAAGATCCCTCTCAACCTATTGCCTCTGTTGGAAGCTGCAGCAGAAAATTCCTTTTGTCTCTTCATCTGCAGACTGCAACCTTTCCTCCTGTGACTCATTAATTTTATCCTCTTTGCTCAAATTCTGCAGAGAGGGGAATATGACTGAGGGGAAGGAGTACATGGGGAGAATAAACAATAATGAAGCAGAGCCAGCTAAGATCAAAGCCTGCCGCTGACCTCTGCAATGCTACCTGCCTCCAGAGGCACTGCAGGATGTATGAAGCACGTACTGCTGACAGCAGGCTGGAGTACAACAGTAGGATTTGGCACTTTGGAGGCAACAACCCAAGGGATTGTGGCTGTTTAACTGGGAAAAGAGGTGATGTCTCTAGGAAGATAAAGAATCATAGAATGTGTTGGGTTGGAAAGGACCTTTAAAGGTCATCCAGTCCAATCCCCCTGCAGTAAGCAGGGACATCTTTGATTGGATCAGGTTGCTCAGAGCCCCATCAAGCCTGACCCTGAATGTCCTCAGGGATGAGGCTTCCACTACCTCACTGGGCAACCTGTTCCAGTGTCTCACCACCTTTATAGTGAAGAAATTCTTCCTAATGTCTAATCTAAATCCACCCTGCTCTAGTTTAAAACCATTTCTCCTCATCCTATCATTACACACCTTTGTAACGAGTCTCTCCTCAAAAACCTCTCCCTACCTTTAACAGGACCATCCTTTACACTTCTCCGACTGCCTCCATAGCTTGTCTCAGCCCACGTAGCAGCTGGTCTCTCATATTCTCCTCCCCCAGCGATTCTGAATGTGGATGGAGTGTCCTGCAGAAGGGATAATTTCAGGAACAAACCCCACACTTCACTGTCCCATTCCTGATGCCATAGTAAAGGCTAGGAATCAAAGGCAGCTTGAGGATCCCACACACCTACTGGTTCGAGCTCTGATTTTACCATTATTTCCACCTCTTGCTCTATAATGGCCTCTCCTCAGTGAATCAAAGCAATTTGGTTCTTGCTGTGCATCCTCTGGTTCCAAGGCTCCACTCTCTTCTGCCATTTTATTATTTTTCCCCTCTGTTCCTGTGTTTCCATTCTGAAAAATCAGTGCATTAAACTGTTTTGTCTGGAGTCCTTTAACTCAGCATGGTAAAAGTTATCAAGCTTTTTACTAGGTTGCCCTATTATTTATATTTTAAAGCAGTGCAACAAAAACCCCATGTTGCTACTGACAACATGCCCATCAAAACAGTCAGTCTCTGCAAGCAGATTTATAAATACAAAGCTTTTCACCTTCCAGTTTCACTTATTATGTATCCCACAGTTCATTTTACTGGGCTTGAGCACAACTTTCAACCTGGCAGAGAGGCCAGGCATCATAGGGTCTATTATACCATCAACTTGTCAACAAACACAGACCAGCACAACAGAAGCAGCACAAAATTTAGCAATGGAGACAAATTTACTCCAGTGAAAAGCTGTAGAAATCCTGACCTATTGCTTCAGCTGCAAAGCTCAAGCATGAAAGCTTATACCCCACCACTGTTCCTCCAGATTTTAACAGCCACTCTTTCTACAGATGTGCATTTGAAAAGTATTTCCATCCCCTCAAAAAGTTGGTCAGATAAACTGGTCAGCAAAAAGCAACCTTCAGAAATCCAGCTGGTCTTGCCCCTGAAGCCGAGGAGCTCCAGACCAAGGCCAACCAACCACACTGCTTCAGCAGCCAGCTGAGAGAGGCGACTCTGCTTGTCTCTACACAAAGATATCCCAAAAGTCTGAATTAAGAACAATCCTACCTGAGCTTCTACTACTTCCTCTTTACTGCAGAGCTCTGTCCTCAGCTTTCACACACTCAAAAGCAACATGCCTGAAAGAAGAGAGTCTTTTAGCCATTTTCCTAGCTCCCACTAAGAGATTTCCATGGTCCTGTGCCTCACATGTTTTGTCCTTGTGCAGTCACAGGAAGCTTCTCTCTTTCTTCTCAAAATCCCTTCTGCAGTCGTCCTTCACCCTGGGAGCAGCACGAGGCTCCATGTGATACAGACCAGGTCAGAGCGGATCTAGGCTGGAGCCCGACTGCCACATCTTTACCTTCCCCACATTTCTAAAGTCACGCGTCGGACAAAGAAGCGCTCCTAAGCAAACTCTTTGGATTCTCTCCACGAACAAGCAAGTAGGGAAAAAAATCCAGAGGCAGAGATTCTGTTCATATTTTCAATTCAAAAGATTCTCACGCCAAGCAGTTACACTGACGGGGAGAACCAGCGAGTCCGGAGGCTCTGTTCATACAGAATCGTTGCAGCAATTGTTTCTTTTCAGCAAGCAACTCCCAAGTTCGAACCAGAAAAGCAGGTAAGTATTTCACATAAACCATGGTTGTATCCCAAACTCTTTTACAGCAAGGAGAACCAGTTACATAATTCAGCTGACTCTGGGGAAATAATTTAATTTTAAGAAAACTCCTTGAGGAAGACTCCTTGAGGCTGAAAATGTAGAGCTAGACAGGTAAGCTAAGAAGGGATGTGAAACATATAGATCACTACTTCTGGAGAAGAGGGATTAAGAAATTTTTTTCACTTGAAAGTTAATCAGGACCAGACATTTTTCATTAAAAAACACTCTTCTTCACTCATGCATAGAGGTAAAATAGGTAAAAGCAAACGAACCTGCCCATCAATGGCTAAGCTTCCATCATTCTGATGGAAGCTGATGCCTTATCTCAGGCAAGAAGTAGAGAAATTCAAGGCACAAGACACAGAAGGGCTTGGGGCATGGGGAATTATTAGGATATTTAAGACAAAGGGTCCCTAAATATTGGAAGGCATAATGCCTGCTTGGAAGAAATAATCTTAATGGTTTTGAAAGACCAAATACAAAGGGAAGAACACTTAGAGATAGGCAGGCAAGAACAAACAGGTGTAAATAAAATCACAACTAACAAGAAGTTTGGAGCTTACACAAACCCTACAAGAAATCTCTGTTGCAAGTACAGAAAAGAAAATATGAATAAATATCTAAAGATATATATTGGCCTCTTATTTAGAGCTGTTTGGCTTATAACTAAGCCAGTAGCAGACGCTTCACACGACCGTTCTGAGCAGACTAAATCATATAACTAACACCACATTATTAAAAATAATGGGGGTCAGCTAGAGCAATGGAAAACGGAGGTTTGTTAGGTGTAGCAGGAGTTCAGCTTCTTCTACCAAAAGCTGAAGGAAGGGACAGAACAGAAGAAAAGGTTAGATAAACTGCAGCAGTCTCAAAAAAGCCTTATTCTTGGTAGGACACTTAGTGTGGAAAGTCTGGATGTCTCTTAGAACCAAAAGGACCTCTCAGGGCTTCCAGGGTATGGGCAGGGGGAGAGATGCTACTACCAGTATTGTTTGTTTGCTTTTTAAAACTCACATATCAGGGTTTCTGGAATATTAAAATCCATTCACTGCATATGTAAAAGTGAAATCAATCAATATGGGATAGAATATTGTGATGTATCACATAATATTCATACAATGCCAGCTAAACTTTGTCTCACGATTTGTTCACACATTCTCTCTCTCAGACACACACACAAACACACACACAAACTACGCAATACAGTATGTGTAAAAATATTCCAGTATCCAAGCACTGTAGTTGGATAAGGACTCAGGTGCTGATACTACAAGTCCTAAGTAGGCAAATAAAACCGAGTTGGAGTCAAGTCCAGCCGTTACCCTCACTGTGGAGTTCAAACTTTAGAGAGAAAAGTCCAAGCACGAGGGAGATCGAAAGAAAACAAGATCACAAAGGGTTATAAAGAACATGGGATATGCAATCAAATGCAACAATTACTTATGCTTTTACAGCAACATTTGATACATAAAATCCTCACAAGTTTTTGCATCTTCCTTTTTCTTTGAGGGAAACAAGAATAAACTGCAATATCACATAAAAGCTGTTTCTCTTGAACAAAAAAATAAAAGATAAAAAAATACATTGTTACTCCTCTGTTTAAACTTTATTTACAAACACCTGGGTATTTCTAATCTAGACATAGAAGCTCTTTCCAGGATAAATGGTAATAAGCTATGGATGATCTGAGCCCATGTCTCACAAAAAATACAATAATTTTACTTGGTATCAATAAACATTTTAAAATATACTAAATTTTGCCAAGTGTTACAATCATTGTCCAAACTGAATAGTAGTCTGAGTGCTGAATGAAGTGCATCAACAGAAATTATAGATTCTAGTGTAACATTTCTTTGTCACTCACGACAGCCAGTTATCCTTGCAAGTCATTAAAGCAAGTATCACAGACTCGGACAGGCTTCTTAGAAGAAGGAGTTAAGGCATTCTTTGCTGAGCACTCGGCACAAAAGATATTTCCACACTGCCTACAGTGGTGCTGTGAAAGAGAAGAAATACATATGTTGAACATCAATGACAGGGAATCGATCACCAGTAGAGATCACTATCACGCCAAGTCAACTCTCATGTTTCAGAAGTTAGTCTGAATTGTTAAATAGTAGTTACACAGCACAGAGAAGGTACAGGAGTAAATCCTTTCTATAAGGCATAGGAGTAAAATATTCAGAAGTGCCTCACTGAGTCAGGAGACTATGCCAGTTTTGAAAGTGAACTCAATGAAGTTCATCTTCCTGTTGTATTTCTCCTCCTGAACTTGTTTTGGTCACATAAAACATGCTCTTCTCGTAGCTACCTGCTTTCATATGGGAAGTACCCTTCAATCAAAGGATCCAGCAGCCCTTGCTCAAAGGACATCACTACGAATAATGCAGGACAGTCAAGAAGCACTGAAAAATTAACCTCATGAATAGCCCTCATCTACTTCACTGACGAGTCACTTGTAGGGGCGGTAATGTCTGGGTGAAAGGCAGATCCTGCACTTGAGGGACGATAACATCTTAGCTGACCACAGCTGTTTTTACAGCAAAGGTCTGACTACAGACCTGAAACACATCCAGTTGTGTCTTCTGTTCCATGTCTACTCAGTGTTTAGAAATTAATAGTTACAAAGCACCCGATCATGCTGATGCCTCATATTTTCAGATATATCTAATTTCAACAAGTTTACATTCCTTTTATACCTGTAAATACAGTTCAGACTGCTTACAGATAAGTTTACTGTAAATACCCTTACAACAGTGTAATTTTGGTTGCCTGCTTAGGGGTTTGAACTATTTTAACACTGTTTATAAGCTGATGCTGTTAAAGTGGCAAAAGAATGAATTTAGTAAGCTCCACAAACTTTATTTTAAATATTTAAGGCACTGCATGCAATAACTGTATTCTGAGATGTCCTGAGTATCACAGCACTATTAAGGCCATTTTCTGAAGTTTGTATCCCATTTAAGAGTTTGAAAACAACAGAAAAAGAAAACCCCCAGAGACACAGAGTAAAACACACCTACCCTTCTCACTGTCACTGAAAAGCCTTTTCCACAGGCCATACAGTTCTGTACCTCATTGTCTTCTGCCCACTTCCTGTTGAGCGCTTGTGTGTGTTTGATCTATACAGAAGATATAAAAAACCATTTTTTTAAATTCATGTCCAATCTCTACTAATCTCCTCTCTTTTCGCTGCACACATTCCCCAGTGCTGCATAAAAGCACCAGTTCTGCCATGATACTTAGAGTCTTTATTTGTTCAGAGAGAAAATCTTCCAAGTGTCAAAACTATGCACAGGTTTAAGAACCCACAGACAGCAATATGGCCTTCACACACCACAAGCATAACATCTTAATCACTCTGGAAAGGAAACCTACCACTAATCTGATGCAAACTTGAAATTCTCACAAGTTACCACACAGAAAATCAACAGATTTAACTGCTTCAAATTATACCTGTAATGACTGGTTTTCTCGGCCAAGTTCCTGCATTGCAGCAGTAGTGTTGTCCAGCTTTTTCTTCATTTCTACAAGTTTGGCTTGAAGCTTTTCAATTTCTCCCTCACTTTTTATACACCTGAGGAAAAACAGTAGATAGTCAGCTCAAAGCATACGAGGTAGTGTATACTGCCTCCTTTGGGCAGGCTGTTATGACTGAAAAGTTACTCTGAAAATCCAGCCTAAAATTTCCTTGCTGCGAAAAGTTCTTGGATGCCTTGACTGGAAAAACGTTCTTTTTTAACAATCAGTTTAAGATTATCTGGCATTGCTCCCAAATAGCTGCAGTTTATTAATACCTGGGGTTAATCCCAAAACCATAGACAGTACTGAATACAGTCCATCAACAGCAAGCCCCAATAACTGCAACAGGACACTCTCATGAACGAGCTGCAGCAGAAAAGGAGCAGAAAATAAACCTTTTTCTTTTAGTAAGGCCACCTCCCATTAGCTGAAATTCAGTTAACTGTTGAAAGTCAAATTTCAAAGAGTGTTTTCCTGCCAAGCCATAAATGGCTACTGGATGAGTTCAGCACAGCAAGGCAAGGGATTGCCAAAGAAAGAGAATCTCACTTGAACTGATCCCATCCTTTCCCAAGGTCTACTGCTCAAAAACCAAATTTCAACAAGCTTGAGAGTATTGAAAAAAGTTTTCCACTCTGCCTTCACCAAACATGTCAGAAAATAAGGATGAAGAAAGTTCCCGTCTCATAGGTGTTTCTTCTACCCTTGTAATGGCTGCTTTCAGGTAACTGGTTTGCGTGCCTCCTGCTGCCTGAAGGAAAGGTGGTCTGCTTACCTAAGTCTTAAATACATTGTAGAGACAATAGCAGAACTGGAGAAAAGAAGGCTGCAGGTTTTCAGGAGAAAGAATATGCCTCTTGTGTGAACCTTGGTCTATATAATCCAATTTCACATAAAACATCCTAACATTGAGCAGTGGGCATACCTAGAAGTCCCTGAGCAAACTCTACATTACTGCAGGCACTAAGGAGTCTCTTCCAGGCTTCTGGATGACCAGTGCATCTACTCTGAGTGAAGGCAGGGGTGCCTCAGAGTGATGGAGAAGGATAGTTAACTCGGGAAAAAGAAGCTCTCTCTGCCAGGCCTTGCAAGGTTCACACAGATGGGACAAGAAGCCCATCTCAAAGTTCAAAGGAGCCCAATGGATTTATAAGGCTCTTATGGATGGGCATAAATCTTCAAGCACAGAGCATGGAGCTGTGGCTTTGGTGATAAGTCCTGATAAGCCTCCCTGATTTTATACAAAATGGTCACCCTGTCAAAGCCCACAGAGAGCAAAGTTTGTTCCCAACAACCTTTTCTGTGCTTTGGCAGGGACAACAGAAGGCTGCACTCTGGAAACTGCACTCACAGCCCAGGCACTAGGAACAAAGACAGACTTAAATTAAGTATGCATAGAGAATCCTGAATCAACTGAAACAAGTTTTTGATGTGAGGCTATCCATTTCCCAAACTATGCTTCCACATGGTCATGACCACAGCTCACCTCTCCAGCAACGCTCTTCTCTCATCCTGATTATTCTGCACTGTTGCTTCTAGGACAGCAATGTCCCCCCGCAAATCATCCGTCTGTTTCTCCAGCTCGCTCACTCGCCTCTGACTGCTTTGCCACTCTTTCTTCATGGTGGCCAGGTTTTCATTGAGAGCTGTGACCTGCATGGTGAGCTTGGTCTCCTTTTCCTCATGTTTCCGCTTTTCTTCTTCTTTCTTTTCTTGTTCTGTGTGCTAAAAAAAACAATGGAACAATGAAAAGCAACCTTCCAAGTAGTCTTCCCCTATTCTCTACATTTAATTGAAGGAAAGAACCCTACTGTACTAGAATCATTACTTTTAATTAACAAATTCTATTAGACAAGGCTGACATCCCTACGTTTTCCTACACCATTAAATGCCTCAAGGATTTCTGACCTTGTCATTAAAAAATTAATGTTATGTGACACTAAAGTCAAATTTTTGCTTCCTCTCTGTCTCTGAAAGAATAGAAAGGCATGTTCAAAAAACGACAGTCTTATACTCCCTAACGTACTAACCAGCTTAGCTTCAATTTCAGCACATTCTTTCTTCAGCTCCTCTTCTCTCTTTTTCAGCTGATCTTTGACAGCCTGATGGGTTTTTTTCTCCTGTTCCAGAGCTGAACTCATATTATCTATTTTGCCCTGCAGCTCTAATTTCTGTTGAATCAATAGCTGTTTTGCATCCTTCATATTTGCCACCTCCTGTTAGGACACAGAGCTCAAAGTTATAGTAACAACATTGAAAGTGCACATTATTTAAATTCAAATCTACTATAATTCTTCCCAAGGAGAAGACAGCAATAATTTTAAGTTTTATCACTGGAAGAAACGATGATTTTACAGCACAAAGAATCAGTGATTTTCATGATCAAAGATACAAACTTATACCTATATTATGAACAACATTCAATTTTAAAAATAAATGTAATGTGTGTTTCTATTAAAGTAGTGGAAGCTCTGTTGGATTATTTTCTACAGTTCTTTGAAAAGGTATGCCCATTGTAATTTTTTAGAGTCTGTTCTAAAATTTACTTCACATTGTTCTCTGGTTGCAATAATAAGATTCAAAGCATTGCAATGACAGTGTAAAAACTAAACACTGATGGTAGCAAGCTAGTTTCTATTAGCTTTAAATGTATAAATAATAAACCTATGTTTTAAGCAAGTAGGATGATACATTTGGGTTTAAATACTAGTTTTACTTGTTCTTCTGTTACAAAACATAAAAATCCTGAAGTAGAACAGTTAGTTAAATTTATAGGAATCATTTTCCTTAAAATGACACAGCCAAGCATGCAGGTACTACCAGACTAATAGGCACTGCCAGTTTTCCATAAATCAAAATTTCAATCACAAGCTAAAACCAAACCAAAGGCAGTGAGAGAATGTACCCTGAGGACTGGGGGATGCCCTATAGATGAGTATCTATCCATTCCCTGATAGGAGATGGGAAACAGAGTCTATGCCTTTAGGAGACAATTTCTGGTTTAGTCTGATTGCTCATATGAATATTAATCTGCCATTGGTGTGCACACATTTTATATACATCTTTATAAATTTGCTTCTTTAGAATAGAGATTTCAGGAATTAAAAGAATTATAATAACCTTTCCCCAAAATCCAAGAAACTACTGGGCACAGATTGCTTGATAGAAACAAAGTACAGACTTCGATCTAAAAATAAGAAACCATTTTCTAAACAGCAGAGAACAAAAGAACATCTGAACCTCATAAGATATCACATAACCTTCTTTACATTAGCATATAGGGACTGTACCTTCCTTTATACTTGTGTGGCAACTTAAACTGTGTTTATCAGATGCAAATATAACTCCTAATAGTCAGGCAAGGGTATGCCCCATCAATCTACAGCTAAAAAGGCAAAAAAGCAAGGACATACACCCCATCTTGAAGCTCAGGTAAGTTATGTAGGCCACCTGGCCAGGAACTCTGGGCACCAGTGCTCCAGGATTATCACTAATCAAAGTCAGCATTACTCAGGAACCTCATTGAAATCTGTGCTTTGGTTCCCTTACCTGTAATACTGATATTTACAGCAACCATCTTTGCAAAACCATGCCAGACAACATCCTTATCAGATAACCAACCACATAAAGACTAGTCTGTCTCAATATACCTTCTCAAACTCTTGCTTGCAGGCTTTAAGCTCTTCACCCAGCTTGGCATTTTCTTTTTCAAGTCTACTCCTTATTTCCTGGAGCTCTGTTGTTTTACATTTTTCATTAGCCAAGTCTTTTTCTTTCAAAATCTTGAAGAGAAATAAAAAGTGCTAGAAAAGTTACTTCTTCCAAGTTCACAAAAAAAAAAAACAACCAACCAAACAAAAAACATTCAGGGCCCAAAACCTACTTGGAGGCTTCGTAATTAAGGGAAAACAACTGTCACATATCTCTATCCACAGTTCACAGTGCAAACAATTAGCAGCATATTTGCAGTATTAGATTTAAAAGTTAATAAAGCTGTTCCACATGTCTAGCCACTTAGAACAAATTAACAGCCTATTTCAAACCAAATTCACTTTAACTGTCTGTTAAAATCTGCACCAGAGGTTCAGTAAAACTGCCATTGCTATGGACTACAACAGTGTTATGCCCTCAAAATAAGCTTCTTTTAGAGATGTAACAGATATTATTAAAGGGTGTCTGCACAGGGTGGATGTGTCAGTGTGAACATTTCAAAAGACAGAGGCACCTACCCTGTCATTCTGAAGATCCTGTAACATTTTGGTCTTCTCACCGAGCTGCTGCTCCTTCTTTGATGCATCCTGCTCCAGCATAGACTTTGCTTTCTTCAGCTCCTGAATCTGCTGATTATTGCTGGCAAGTCGATTTCTGCTGGAAACTAATTCTTCTTGAGCCAGAGCAAGTTTTTCTTCTGTGGACTAATTACAAAGAGAGCTCTGCAAATTATCTGCCAGTACAAGAGCTTCAGATAGTCAACAGTCTCTTACAAAGTTTTCCACATGGAAAACTTGTTATCAAGCATGCAACATTTAGCTTCAAATGTTGACAAAGCATAGTTAGGGAAACTTCTAGGTTATGAACATACCCGAAGTAAAAAGAACTACCCCAGTACCATTTCCAGCAGCAATACCTTACTGTGCATATTCCAGTTTGCACCCTTCCACAGAGAAAAGGTGAAACCATACGCAAGGACAGAGAATGAAAGGTGACTGATAAAGAGAATGGACTTGAATTTGCTCACACAAATTTATTCTCTGGGCAATCAACTCCTCTATAACTCCAGACAGCTGTTACTTATGAGGCAGTGAAGCTATACTGTGAATTCAAAAGTCATTCAATGCTATTTTTTACCAATGACTCAATAAAGCTAGTACTAGGACAATCACGAAATTTTTTGAAAATCCTAAAATGAAATGTACAACCTAAAAACGCTAATATCAGGACAAAACATTTCACAGTCTCAGCTGCATCAGCATTTTAATCACAAAAATTAAACTTCCATTCAGAATCTACTACAGATTGTATTTTAATTTGCCTCCAACTTTCTCCATTACCTAGAAAAAGAATTTGGATTTCTCTGTCTACAACAGGTCACAAAACCTCAAGAAACAACCTCAAATTTGCACCCTAGGCTCATTCTATTTTGTCACAGCAAAGTTAAATTTTGGGGTCCTTCTTGTGTTAGCAGTCTGGAGGGGTTTTTTTAAGCCTTCAGCTTAGGCAAGGACTAGCTTCACTTAGAAGCATCTTCTTTCACAAAGAACCAATGAGAAATAAAAATACAAACTCATCCTTCACTCCACCAAAATATTGGTATTTTATGGAAATTTTTTATTCTGTGATACAGAATGTGAGATGAGATTTATTATTAGTGATAAATCTCTTACCTTCAGTGCATCAGGAAGGATTTAAATTCTTTCAAGATACACTAAATTATTTTAGTAGCTTTTACTTAAATCCTAATCAAAACTCTTGTCGAAGGTTAGTGATTTTAAAAGGAACAATAAAAGCACAACTTTAACTTCACTTAATTATGCACATGCTTTCACACTTCCCATGCTGACTTAAAACCAAATTGATTTCTGATGCCTCCTAATCCTTCCTTGTAATGTCTGAAGTGTTTTGTCTGCAGAGTCAAGCTTAGTTTGAAACACCAATAATAAAACACCGCTGCTTCAGTAGCATTTTCAACAACCCCAGTGGCTCTCCAAATCTCAGACTAGCTTTTAAAATTAATCTGCAGATGAATTATTTCATTTGCTTTCCGAGCTATCAGAGTTTACTAGTTAACACTTTGCAAGGTGTTAACTCAGAAAATGCTTTAAGTAAAATAGGGGGTGCATTTGCTATTTCAAACTTGCAGCAGAGTCTTTCAGAAACCAAAATTATCCCTCTCTGCTCCTCTGTGGGCTGTGTAGTACCATATTTTCCTAACAATGAGAAAGGATGGGAAGTGTAGCATCCTCACAGAACATCTTCACAGGGAAACCCAATAGTCTCTGCAGTTTTAGAAAAAAGCATAACAAAGACATAGCTTTTATTCAAATTCATTTCCAGTAGAAGAAATGTGGTTGCATCCAATTTGCTAGCACAGGATGAAGAAATCTGGCTGTGAAGTGTATAGTGACAGCCAAAAGCTTTCAAGTCTCACCTAGGTGATATGCCTCTCTCAATGTCCTCCCTGCAAAGTGTCTACATTGGATACATTATCTCATTGTGTCTGTATTTAGGCTAAGACAATGTAAATGTTCTTTTAAGGGGAGCCAGCATTCAGAGTACTCTGCACTGGTTTATGCAATGTTTCTGGAATTCAGTAGTTTCTAACATAAGAGACTTGGAATTTTGCCTACAATTTAGTATACTATAGCTTACATCAAGTGTCTCTTAACAGTGCTGTGATTAATAATCATGCTACCTACCTTAACTGGGAAACCATTCAATATTAATTTAACAGTAAATGCACTTTATATCTATTTATGTATTTCTTTCTGCTTTGCTCAAAAGTCCTTTGCAGCACCCTTTCAAAATGAACAGAAATCTTTTAGCATATGGTTAAATGTTCCAGTTATTAACCTTGCTCCTGGCTTAGTCTCCACAGAGACTGCAATTCAGCCTGATTCTTTTACACTGCTGAGGAGCTCACACCTTTAACATAAAGTCCACTCTGTAGCCATCTGATGCCATTTACCTTATTTAATTACCATTCACTTTAGCAATTGCTCCCAGAATAGGATAGGTGTTCTCGCAAGAAGACACCTCCAATCATCCAACTGCTCTTTAGGATAGCAGACAAAACTGAATGCATGGAAAAGGTACGCACAGAAGGCGGCAATCTGTAGTCGTTTTTTAAAAATAAAAACAGATATTAGGATGCCTAGTATAGAGTTTAAGTAAATAAAAGATAATAAGGTATCACAGTCTGATTCTATACAACTTGGGCCGTTGCAGTGCAAATAATAATGTCAACAGCAGAACAAGCTGAGTGTTAGGAGTTGGATTCATTCTGTCTAAGTGAGGTGCATAAATGAGCATTTTAGTCTTTCTGTCCCATCTTCTTCCCTCCCTAATTCCAGCCCTCAAGGAGGGATGTAAAATTATTCACAGATGCTGAACCTGATCTCTCTTCACTTGCTAAGAAGCAGGGTAAAGTTGACTGTAGGCAGCTTAGGCTCCTGACTTATAGACCTGAGGTTTGGCAGCATAAATATTATCCCAGAACGTCCACTGCAGATACACCAACAGCAATGCCAGTACTGGAGGCAAAGAAACATTCTTTGGAGAACACAGAGGAAACCAGGACTGACTATGAAATGGACAAATGCCAAGACTGAAGGATACTTGGCAGAACTCAGGAGAGCAGGATTCACACAAAGTATGTTTGCTCTAACTTAAAATCAAGGCAAAAATAACAGTTCTGCATTTTTATTAACTCTTCTATTAAAAAATTGCCTTTTCCACAAAAAAAAACTTTAAATATTTTTGTGTGGCTACATATGCAAAAATGTTTATATATTGTATATACATTCATATATGTATTTGTGTATCTGTGTATATATACATATACATACAGGCAAAATATTTAATGACATTCTTTTTTTGTTACAATCTTTTTTCTTTTTTAAATCAGAATTTATAGCTTTTATAAGCACTCAGATCCTGCCCAATTTCTTTTTCCTGTCACAGACAGAAAATGTATGAGTTTAGTGTCCACTGTTATGGACAGTGCATTTTCAAAACAAAGTAAATTTGCAGCAAGTACTAGCCACAAAATTATAACTGCAATTTCACTTCCAAATTTATTGCAACACTTCTCACTTCTCCTCTGTGAACATTTCACCAAGTTTGCATACAGCTACAGCTGCACAGCTAGGACCTTCTGTCACTGATTCAACAAACAGCATTTTAAGAGGGCCTTTTGCTCTTCAGCCCTGCTGACCAAGCTCCAGTAAGCAATTGCCCGCTCTGCGTCTCCCTCAGGCAGTGCTGTGTCTCCAACTGCAAAACTCCACGAAGCATTTGCTCACTTTCCAGTCACACCTCAGTCTCCCAGCAGAGCCAAGCCAGCCATTCCAGTAGTGATATTCCGAGCAGAAGCCAGCAGATGGTGCTCTGTGTATGGCCCAACTCCTGCCATCCTCTCCCAGGAATCAGACCTACCACCCTACTCACACCACCCATGTCCTGTATGGCCTTTTATGATTTATCCCCACGCCTGAAACCTTGGCCTCACCAATAGCGTGGTGCCATACCATGTGGGAATATTTAAGCTTTCCCTTATAATATTTTTAACTAAAGAAAACTTAGCATTGCTAGGATCTCATGATACGGCCCGGCCCATGCATGTCCTGGACACCACCAGGCTTCAAACTGTGCCGACTCAACACAGCTATGCAGGGTATTCACATCTCTACTAAAAATCCTGCACTGAAAGACATCAAATCTCACCTTACATACAAGTTTTAAAAAACTACTGCCTGCTAATAAGACCAACCTGAACCTCAGACCACCCACCAGCTTTGGTTCCAAACTTTAACTAAAATCCATAGCTTTGGCTCAACTTACCTACTTATATTAGGTGAAACATAATCCAGTCACCTGACTTTGAACTGGACTGTAAAACTCTACCATAAAGTTCTTCTGACCTGAGTGGTATTTTGAAATTCAGGTCTCAAGACTGGCATTATCATGCTGAAGCTTTCTGAATACACTTTTTCCTTTGCAGTCTTCTAAGACAAGTTATCACTGCTTCTTTAGGTTAGCATTGCAATGAGGCAGCACATCGGTGATTAAAGATCTGCTCAGCACCTTTTTCCTCTTCTACATTTTACAGAAAACATGGTGGCAAGCAGATCTCATGAATCTTAATTAATATATGTATCTTTCAAAAGAAAAATAATTTAAATCAAGCAAACAGCCTCCAAGCTGGTGCATCACTTCGGTAGTGAGGACCTAATCTTCCTCAGGCTCTCTAGGCTTCACAGTGACCTACATTATAAATTAAGTTCCCTAACTGCTCATCTTGAAAACCTTGTTTTTCCATTGTCATCACCTTATTTTACCCTTTTTGCATGGATGTTCTCTCTCTCCCTTGCTACCATTCCCATTCAGATTTAAAAGCACATGGGACGACTACTGTCCTATTTTATACTTGCCAGAACTAGAGGTCATCGAAATGGTATAATACTTATTCAGAGCTATTTTTGCAACAAGTGACGCTTAAGTGAAAAGTGTATTTTAAAAAAAACAGTTATTGAGCACACCCAATGCTTTTACACATCATTGCATTATCAAATGTTGTTCTAAATGTATTGCAGGAAATTAACTCACACAGATACATGTGTGCTATGGTAACTAACCCTAAGAAAGAGTTATATTAAAACCATCTTTAATCATGCTAAAGTTGTTCATACTTTTACACAGTGATTCAACCAAGAAATACTGGTAAGTAAAGCTTCTGAAACCTGCAGGGAAATGCAGCAGGTAATCTAATGCTATAGAGGAGGAAAATGATTAATAAAACTCCAGCAGCCTATACGTAAAGGAGCTATTTCTCTTTTTCTTAAAATAACCCAGAAACTGGAGCTGGGCTAGGGCTCCAGAGCTCACATGAGCCTATCTGAAACGGCCACAAAAACAGGTGAAAGGGAGCTCTGAAATCTAAGCAGTCACCAATGACCCCCTTTATACATAATGAAGCAAAGAGAAGCTGACATCTAAAATGGATCAGATGATCAGTCCACCTAAAGTGCCTATTTCTCTCCATAAACTTCGGAAGAGCCTAGAACAACAGTGCCAGACAGACGCCAAGAAAGCTGTAGTGAGATTCATCTGAGGTGAAAACTGCTAAAGCCACACATGCTGCCAGCAGACAGCCAGTCTCTGCAGCACAGAAAGTCCTGAGACTGACTGGAGCGTTGGCTTAGCACTGACATGAAGGAGGGGTGGGGAGCAAAAAAAAGGTACAAAAAACACCTTTGCTGACTCGCTCAACTCCTAGCAATAGCTATTTGTAGGGGCTACACTCTAATAGCAAATCACACAAAATCAGCTTAGGAATAGCAAAAACATTAAGTTGAGATACTTGTATTCCAGGAATGTCCCTAAACCTCCTGTTTCTATTAGTTTGACATCTCTGAATGTCAACAATCAGCCAGGAAGACGCAGAAGAAGCAAGGACAAGGAAGAAGATCAACAACTAAAATTCTAGTTAAATCATCTAAAATATAGCAGTTACTCACCTGCTGGCAGAGACTTTGCCCTAATTAACTATGCTGTTTCAATTAGTTGAAAGTTACAATATAAAACAAGAAAAAGCAACACAAAAAATTAACTCTTAAAAGAATACAAAAATAAATAATCTTTCACTTTGCTGCTACACAAATGGAAGGGTAGTTCAGGTAAGCTACAAATACCCTTGGCTTTTAATTAGTTTCAAAGTATCTTTTGTCCCAGGGGAAAGGATGGAACAGCACTAAATTCTATACATAGCAGAAGAACTTTGTTCCCCCTGTACAGTTCTTGCACTCTTTCTTGGCCTTCAAAATGTATATAATCAGATCTACTAAGTCACACATGAGATTAAAATTACTGTAAGTACCTTAAGGTCTTGCCTGGTTGCCAGCAGCTCAGATTCTTTCCCATAAAGGTCCAGCTGCAGCTTCTCCATGTTTTCCTTATGTTTTTCATAGGTCTTCTGCAAGTCTCCTAGCTTGACTTTCTCTGCTTTAAGTTCCTGTGCTGATAAAATAGACTGCTGTTGCAGTTTATTCTCCAGTTCTGCCTGAAACATAAGTGCAAGGAGTTTCAATTAAAGTTACAGACAGCAAAGAAA
The DNA here is from genome assembly GCF_000695765.1 of Mesitornis unicolor. Lineage (NCBI taxonomy): Eukaryota > Metazoa > Chordata > Aves > Mesitornithiformes > Mesitornithidae > Mesitornis > Mesitornis unicolor. Next base: position 27,407 of record NW_010175814.1, read on the forward strand.
GCTTAATCATTTCAATAAACTTCATTTCTACTGCAAGAAAACAGAGATTATTTTCCACTTATGAAATAGCAGTTCAGTAATCTGATGTTTGTAACTAATTTAACAACAAAATTTAATTCGTGTCAGAAGACTAAATGAAATACATTAAGACCAAAGACTAAAAATCTAAATAATGTTTCCAAGTCCTGAATTTGCCACAGACTGACTAAAGCACAAATAAGATCATGCAGCATAAGGCAACCAAAGCTAGAGCAACATTTAACAGTGCATGGCACACAACACAACATTCCTTGATGTTGTAAGACATTCGATCTCTTTCCATTATGGTTTACGAGTTTCATATTGTCATTCAGATAATTTTTTCTGGTATAATAAGAGAAGACTTGGTTTAAAACTGCCATGGACGTTCCAAAGCATTGCAAGGTTGGTCTAAAGCACTCAGAAAACTCTACTGCTTTACAAGAAAATGGCAGCTCTTGCCTCATTGCATGCTCTTGAGGTAAAATAAACACAGTCAATACAGTAATTTCTGTCACTTTACTGAAAGCCATTTCCTACAGAATCCTTATTTAAGCACTGGTTCTTTTTACATTATTATTGTTGTAGTTGATGACGTTTCAATTTCCAACAGCATCTGAAGACCTTGTTTCCACATCCTGACCTTACCATTTCCAACAAGAATACAGCAAACAGCTGTTTATCACCAAGATATTGACATAAAAGCTGCAGCATTCATCAGAGAAATTTACATTAATTTTCTTAGAGGAGTAAGAGAGGCCAGTCTTACCTTTTCTAAAAGGGCAGTTTTTAATTCAGCTTGCAGTGTCTCACTATGTTTTTTCTTCTGCTCAAAAGATTCCTTTAACTCTCTCAGCTTTCCCTGGAGATGTTGCTCGCTTTTTTCTTTCTCTTTCAGAAGACCCTGAACTTCCAGTAGTTGTGCTCGTGCTGAATCAAGTTCTATTGACAACTGCTTAGAAATCTATATTCAAAAATATTAAATAACTGCGTATAATTTTAATTTAAATCACTATTTGTATATGCCTATTTGTACAACTCCTATGTGGACAATAAATTACATAGTTCAAAAAGCAAACAATTTGACAGATTAAAAACTCGTCAAAGCTGTTAAAGCTGAAGATACAGCCTCAGAAAAGACTGCCAGGAGTTGGGAAGAAATGCTTGATTGTATGGATCTGAAAAGTTTGCCTCATTCTACCTTTCTCTACACACCTGACTTTTTCCTCTGCCAGAGACCAGATACCAAGCTACACCCTTCTTGTGGTTCAGTGTGCCTGCTCTTAGGTTTTTATAAAGAGCTGCAGATTATTTTCAGCAATTTCCAAGTATGCTGCTGTTATTTCTTGCAAAGGGAATTAGACCATCCCAGGGTACCATTGCTGCTACTTTCTGCTTCAAAGCTAGATGGTCCAACACTAGCAAGTAGATTTAGATTTTAAGAGCTACTATAACACATTAAAATCATCTGTTATTCCCAATTTCCTACCCTTAGAGCAACTGCAGTCTTTTTTCACCATTCAAAATTAAGAGCAGGCAACTTTTCTCCAGCCAGCAGTGGTCTGGGCTCTCCTGTTGCCAACTGCAGCAGATACCAAACTCATCCTCCTGCACTTGCCACAGAGCACTATACTGCTTCTGCTGAGTAAGAGAGGAGCCAGAGGAGTTGCAGCAGTAGCCACACAGCAATCACCATCACACCTGTACATCCTCAAACCCTCTGTCAGGCAGTAGGAGTCCACCAAACTGTGTCCACTGATCGTATCTTTCCTGATTCCTTTAGGGAACAGGTGACAGCTTGGGTAAAGAAATCCATGAAAGCGGATTTGGCCTTCAGGCTGCCAGCTGGACTACATGATTTTGCAGTCTGAGTGCTCATCTTTAAAACAGAAGTACATTTGGTCCTCACGCAGTCACAGGCAATTACACAAGTTTCCAAAAGCAAGTAAATCCTTCAAGGATATCTGAAAATGTCCCATCAGCCACACAGAGAACAGACTGATTACGACTGAGACTAAAACATATCTAAGGATAAGAGAGAACAACTTTTATCCTTCACAGACCAGTATGAAAAAAAATGAGGATACAGTAATACAAAATATAACTCACTAATGAAAAAATCTGAAGGCCTAAAAATCCCCTGCTAAGGTATGTGGGGCATACAACAACAGGAGTGAAACCTGCATTTTAAAACTTCATACTAACATCTTGGAAATGTTTAGTATCATCTTATTTCAGTGCCCCAGGTAGGTTACAATTGAGAACTGCAACCTCTTTTACTCATCAATCCCAGCATGTGAGACAGAAAATGAATCTTTTAAACATTTATTATTGTTGCTTTCTAGATTTTTGAAACAAAGTGGACAGCTTACCCCTTCTTTTTTTTCCAGTGAGTTTTTCAATTCATTCCTCTCTTTAGCTACAGATTCTGTCTGTACCTGGAGCTGGTGTTTTACTTCTTGGCAAGATTTTTCCTAAAACAAAAAACCAGAAGACAAGAAAGTACTTCTGTGAGCTTCTAAGACTGGTACCAGGTATTTTTGCAGGATCCAAAAGCCTTGAAAAATAATGCTTCCCATTTTAGTGAAAAAGCTTTTCTTCTCAGCTGCAGACATATTTTCAGCTAAAAACTTCTCAAAACATTAACAGTGGTAAATCTAAGATGAACACATCTAATACCCTGTACTTAAATGTAGCTATGTGTCAAAGTGTTTTTCAGATTAGGGATATACTCCTTGTTTGAAGCTGCTTTGGCAGCCCTTCTCCTTCTGGTGGGAAGCAGTAGACTCATCAGTCTTGTCAGGACCCAAAGTTTCTTGATGTTCTAAAACTCACAAGCAAATACCTTTGTAGGATTTGTATGCAAATACAACTACATTTTAAGCCCAAATACTATGTACTTAAGTTAGTGGCGAGCCTCCAAGTGACTACAGAATTAGAAGCAGAATCTAGACTTCTAATTTTAAGTCTAAATTGGGGAGAAAATCCTTCAGGTTTTTAGGAGAAACAAATATTTAAACAGCAGTAACTAAGTAAAGCAAACAAAAAAGCTTATCTTAAAAAGGTGAAAGAGTAAAGGAAAAAATGTTATTTTTAACTAGAAGCAAATTTTTTTTTAGATTAGAATAAAAGCAGCTATGAACGGGTTCTGGGAAACGGTGACATAGAAGTCAAGAAGAGAATGACAAAAATACCCCTACCACGTCTGAGGCAGGGATGTCAGAACAACTGTGTAAGAAAATGTGTAAAACATGCATTGATATAGTGCTCATTCATATTACCCACAAAGCAAAAGAAGGAAGAAAAAAAAATGTATTTCGAGGCTAGTGAGAGTTCACTTCCATTACAGTAATAGGTTGCTCTGGTGGTCAAGCATGTGCTGCTATACCACCACTTGTGAGACCTCGGAAATTCAAACAGCTCTGGTACTCCGATAATACCTTGAGCTAGACACCTCACCAAACGACAGACAATGTTACTCTGCCTGCAGTACGCAGCCTTCCAGCGTGGCCAGACAAGCACACAGGAAGGTTCTGTATAAAAGACTCCAGAAAGGAAACTCAAGTGGCCTCAGAAAAACATCTTCAATAAAAATACTTCTTCAATACGGTGGTACTTTAGCAAGGAGTTTAAAAGTGCATTTGGTAACACTAAAGCTGATGTATTTGAAAAACATGGAACATTTCTCATCAAATAGTTTCACCACTTGTCTCCATTTGGTTTTCTTCACCATAGGAAAGGCATGCAGCCAGGAAAAAGGGATCCTGTCTTGTGATATGACTGACGTTCAGCAGTGCAAACATCCAGACAAAAAAAATTAAGGTAGGACACATGTATGAACAACTGAAAATCACAATTTCTTCCTTAAGGCAATTAATTTCCATGCATTGTCATTGTATGTACACTGGTTTTAGACAGTGTAATTTAAACAGATTGTAAATACACCAGACAACGTCTAATGAAAGAAACTACTAACCATTTCTGCCACAGCTGCTTTTCCTTTTTGTATTTCATTTTCTAATTCCTCCTTTCTTTTTTTGAAGGATTCAGAACTTTTTGTGAGCTTGTCTTTGGTAGCTGTAAGGTCTTTTAATAGATTATTCTTCTCTAATTTCACTTGTTGCAGCTCTGATGTTGTTGCTTGCATTTTACAATCTAATTCCTTAAGCTGTTTACTTGTATCTTGATTTGATTTCTCAAGGTTTTGTTTGAGGCTGGCTTTTTCCTCCTCTTGCTTTGAAATCTGCTGTTTTGCTTGTTCAAGGGCCTCAGATTTCTTCTGTAAATCCAATTTAGCACTAGACAGCCTGCAAGTACAAAGAGAAAAATGAAATGAGGTGGTTTTTTTCCAAATTCTTCAGAGTTTCCTTTGTATCATTAAATGTCTCGTTTAATATTTTAACTATAGAACTACTTCAAAGCATGCCTTTTTCATTCAGAACGCAGGCATTTTGTCTCTCCAATGAAGATGTACCAGCAACTATAAATACTACTTTGAGATAGATTTTTCTTACTCAGATATTATGAACAGAAACTACCCCTTCGCTGCTTATGCATAAATTGCAAACTAGTCCTTGAAAGTTAGAGAGCTGTGGATATCCAAAGATGAACCTCAGTACATCAAACTGTTCTGATATTTAGCTGACAACTGGTACAGTGAATAAACTGAGGTGTATTGAAGTGCTTTACATGAGACAACATGGCAGATGGAGTCTGCATGGAACACAGAGTGAAGGAAAACAGGGGGGTGTAAGTCAGTTCTCGTAGCAGAGGGAACTCATCACTTTTATCTGCGATTTTAAGAAACCACAGGAGAGAAGAACAAAATTTTAACTCTACTCCAAACCACTCCAGTTTTATGTCCAACTCTGAAAAGCACTATAACAGAGGAAATGCATACGCTTCTCTTGCTGCTTCAAGTTGTTTATTCAGCTCTGCTACTCGGAGGTCTAATTCTGTCGACTGTTGTCGCTGCTGCTGTAACTCCTGAAGAGCTTGCTCTTTGCTTGCTCTAGCATCAAGTATGTCAGCTTCAAGTTTCTGAGATAGACAAATACAAATTTAGAGCCATTAGAACACTACCAATGAAATAAAAATAGCAATAAAAAGCAGAAGTCATCTAGTCTGTGATTAGCATTTACTGCAGAAAGTCTTTACTGTAGAAAGCAGTCACAATTCTCACACAGTCTACCTAGTTCATTAGTTTGCTATTTATCTTTCATTATTTAGTTCCTGCAAATCTCTTGCTCCACCAGAAGTGAACTATCTCAGCAAAATATTCTGAAATCATTAAACTAAATGCCAAGCAGACATTTTACTGTGAAGTATTAGATAAAATGTAGAAACCTTTAAAGAGCCTATCCAAAACACCTATGCAAGAAAAGGCCTTTCACAGTGCTCAGCTTTGGCGTCAGGTTCTCAGCCACCACCAAGTAGTTTCAGCAGTTTCAAATGACTGCTGATTTACATACCCCCAGAACTCTGCTATTCTTTATAACAAAAACAAAACCACAAACTACAGCTGTAAAGAAATCCTGGAAGAGGTTTTTCTTGTTTTGTTTTTTAGAAGGTACTTTTCATTTACACGTAGTACAAAGAACACAGGAGTCATTGGCAAATGGGCACTGCTTAGACTCTTCAACACGCTGGCTCTTTTACAGGCACTTCTGCTTTCATGCAGTGGCTATAAACTAAAACAGCCAAGTTTCTCCAAGAAAATTCCTGAGGGCTTTTTGTTTTCTCTTTTATTTTATTTTTTTTTAATACTATGCATTGAACTGGAATAATCCCGAAGAATGGTGATGACACAAAGATTTTACACAGAACTGCATTCCTGTTGACAGCATCAACAACCCTGCTCAGTTTCACAATTTGGCTACCAGGAACTTCATAAAATCTTATGCAAGCAAGCACTGTATTCTCCCCAAGCATTTGTGTCTGTTGGTTGCTTGTGAAACTTCAGCAAAAGGATGAAGAATAAAAACACAAATGAAAGCAGGCAGAAAAAAAAACAGCGTGCAAAAGAAGACAGAGATGAAAGCATGAAATAATTATTCTAATAATGCAAATGTATGACTGTTTTACTTTTCAGTAGCATTGGATTTAAAATTTCATGCAGGGAAAATAACCTTCCTTCCCTTCTATAGAGCACATAAGCTAGGAAAAACACTCCACTTGATCTTGAGCATAAGGACTGCTAATCTCCCTCAAAACAGAGAGACAACACTGCAAAATCAATTCTGCATTGCTCCTAATATATCCCTGTATCATATGGTTTTATGTATCATGAATTTCAACCACCAAGAATGCTTAACAAACATGGAACAAAGGTTAAAGCCCAAATTTTTAAGCTCTCAAGCATCAGGACTAATTCATATCCTTAACTGAAAATACCAGTATCTCAAAACACCAAAAGGTTCTGCAAACCTTAAGGGCGAGAATTATGTGTACTTTAACAGAAAAACTGATTCCAGAAATGCAATGTAAAATTCAAGGTCAGGTTAGAGGAAAAACACTGATTAAAAAATCTTGACAAAAAGCCTCTGTAGAAGCCTACTGAAAGGTGTTAGAAATAAAATTAAACCAGACAGGTAGTGTTAACCTGGGCTCACCAATGTAACATACGTGCCCTGCTACCACTTGTAAAGTGTGTAAAGTTGAAAATGAAGACTCTAATTTCGGCAAGTATTCATGTTCCCCCTCGTAACACTTTCCAGGTGGCACAGAGGTTGGTAGAAGCACATCTACAGGAAAATGACAGTGCAGTGGCAATGTCCTAAGTCTGTCTCCTTAGTGTGATATGCTAGCATGGAACAGGAGGAGAACAGGATTAAAGGGTGGATTAGGAAACACTCGTGAAAAAGAAAACCTACAAAATTGGTGTTGGTACAATCCTTTCCCTATAACTTGAGCACAGCTTTTTGTCACATACTACCAAGCAGCAGAGACCATCAGTTTCTCTAAGCTCAGATACTGTGTTCCATACAAACCTTAAGCTGTCCCTCTAGCTCTTCAGTTTTCTGTTCTAAATAAAGATGTTTCTCTTTGTACTCTTTAAGGTTGGCTTCCAGCTGAGCACAGTATTCCTGCTTGTCATTCAGCTTAGCTGTAACTTGATCCAACTGAACGCTGACCTTAGTTAACTCCTGAGGTAAAACAAAAATACAAGGGTTGTTAGTTTTTAAGTAACTTCCAAAAATTACTAATGTCACATATGCTTTAAATTATCTAAAATGTTCAAATTAAAAAGTAAATTAATTTTTCATTTTCATTCTGAGGTGTAGGAAACTGAGAGTGGGAACATAAACACGCACAAATTCTCTCCGTTAAATTCACAAAATTTCTTTTAAAGCCTCAATATCCCTCTCAAACTTTACAGGCTGTGGGCTAAATCTTAACAAAGGTGTTTTAAGTTATAAATGGAAGAGGAACTGCAGGCAATAAACACACCAGATTCTGCAGTTACTACAAGAGTAACTAGAAAGCAATTACAAAACCTTAGAGAAAATTTTTGCTGTCTTCATAAAATCAAGCACCACCAAACAGGAAAGCCAATGCCATGGAAACAGTCAGTTCTCCACATACCAGAGATGTTTTCAGACCACTTGGTTCAACACAAAACAATGTCATTTCCAAAAGAGACACGAACATATTCACCTAGTAACCACCACGATGACATCAAAGCTTGCTGCTATCCAACCAAGGTGGTTTATTTATTAACTATTTAATACTTGCAAAAAGAGGTTTTCCGTTCATAGCAACTAATTACATTCCCACCCTAAAAAATGGTGCTATGTTAGCATCTGCTCGATGTTTCCATGAAGATCACAGCAGCACCAACTGTAACAATACAAATACCTGATTCAGCACCCAGTGGAATGCTTCACTAGGATTAATGCAAATTAAAACATGCAATTTTAACAAAAGTCTTTTGGTTTTTTGTGTCAGTTGGCAAACAGATAATTACTTCTGAATACAGGCATCTGATTCTGAATTTTTCTGAATGTGCAATATGAGTTAAGAGTTTTCACTTGTACCCACTGCCTTGTACAATCTTTTCTTCAAACATACAGGTGAGAATTGAATTATACCCCAAAAGGACAGCTTAGATTCTGAACCATAATCCTAGAGCAAGGAGTGGATTACCAAGTAAATTCTTTACACTGCAAAATATATCTGGTTAGATTACAGCAAAAAAGAACTGAATACATAGCAGATGGTTTAAAATATCCTAAATAATGATTTCCAAATGCATATTCACATGTCTATTTAATTTGTAAACAGACTATTCTTAGGTTTTGAAGTAGTCTTTTTGGTAACACAGAAACTTTATATGTTGCTTATAACCTGTTGCTTATCCTGCAGTGCATGCTGGGCAGTGTCTAGATGATTCTGAAGATCTGCTCTTTGAGCAGCTTTCGATGCTTCTGCTGAAAGCAGCAATTCTGTCTTAGCTTTTACCTGAAAGACAAGTTGTATTTCACTAAAAAAATCTATTTTACCCTCGTTAATTATTTCAATATTAATCCGTAAGTTTAATAGTAAAATCAATAGTTTTCCTGTGCTAGTTTAAAAAAAAGACACAAACATTTTCAAGGTTTAGAAAAATATCAGGATTTTAAGCCACAGTTAGTTCTTACTTTGAGCTAAAAAACAAACAAAACCAACCCCACTTCTATTCTAAGAAAGAGTAAGAAACAACAAAAATACGCTTCCACATGCATACAATCTTTTTCTATTCCTATCTGCCTGTTAGGAAGCAACCTTCCTGCTGTTCAAAACACCAAGCAAAGAAAATTTAAAAGGTGGGTATGAATGGTGCTAGTGCAGAGAGGCAATATTCAGGGCCACCTGCTTAAGGAAGCTCAAATTGCTTTAAAAAACAATAATAACAGTCCATAGATTATTTAGTTCTAGCTGGGGAATCTCCTTGTTTAGTAAATTAAAATGACAGCAAGGTGGCTCGCAGCTTTTCTGGTTTGTTTTTGATGAAAGTCACAAGCACAGTAAATTTCTAGGCAACAAGAAGATCTTAGTGACTTTACAGACTTTCACTTTGGCACAGAAAATCCAGGACTGATAAAAGCAGGTTTTTGGATGGTTAATCATTGCAAATACAAGAAGAGATGCTTGAGGATAGATTTTCCCAACTCAATTAAGAACTTTGTGGGGTTTTTTATATAAAAAATATAGACAAAAACAACAACAACAAAATCACCACTTGCCATCTATTGCTATTCTGAATCCACTTACATTTTCCTCATTTTTATCTGCCTTATTCTACTTCATCTGTATGTTACTAGAAACATGCAATATTTCGCAAATTGCTTTGAACGTTCTCTGGAGAGAATACAGAAATCACGAGCAGGATTCATCATCACTAGACAGTATAGAGCTCCATTACCTGTACATCAAGCTGTGAAACTTTCTCTTTACTTTCATTTAGCTGGCTGGTTAGTTCAGTGATGTTTGTTTCCAGGGAGAGCACACGGTCTTGGGCAGCTCTTAGATGTGCCTTTTGCTCCTGCACTTGCTCGTGCAAATTCTCCTGGGCTTGTTTATGACTTTCTGATTGATTCTTCAGCTTCTCAGTCAGCTGAGTTACCTGCAGTGAAAAAAATGGGGGTAATTACAAGAGAAGGCTGGAGCAGCATGTCCAAGGAAGTCATAAATCTAGCGTGTCTTGTCATGGCTTTGGAGACTCAACAATATCACATTTATTTTCCTGAATTATTACTGTAAAACTACATTGTACACAATAGCAGAGTTTAAACAGGTTATCAGTTGAAAATGGAAGCAAAAGAGATTTCTCAATTTGGCTTTACTGTAACAAAACCAAAATACTAAGGAGACAACAGATGCAGGGTAAATTGAATTCTGGTGTTGAAAGTGGGAATCAAATGTCTTTTTAAAAGAAGAAAGACTAGCATGTATGTATCCAAAAATTATCTGTAAGCACATATTACTAGCATATGTACATAAGAAACATCTAGGAGTTCCTTCCCCTATGCTGAAAGCAAGAAAGTGACCAAAACACAAGTCCTGAGAAATTTACAGTAAGATCTTCAAAGTAAGTATCAAAGAAACAGCAAAGTACAGAAAATATTAATGTCATGTCTGATGATAGGACAACAGGAAACACAAGTCAATAATGAGAATAAGAGAAAATAAACAACTCTCTGAGTTCTTACCTGTATTTGCAATGCATGGTTTTTCTCTTGTAGCTGGTTAAGAACTGCAGTTTCACCTTCACCAGCTTGAATTTTTGCATACAAGTCCTCTCTTTCCTTTTCTAGCAGAGAGATGTTTTCTTTGCTTTTTTGAAGCAAAGCCTCCAGATTTTGAATTTTTTGGTCCTTATCTCCAATTTGTCGTAGTACTTGCTCCAAATCATTCTAGAAAATCGCATAACAGCTTCCTTAATTATAAGGACCTTAGAAGTTATTCCTAATGCATAAAATGTTGGATAAATTTATTAAACATTCTCTGCATATTCTGCTCTAGATTTATAAATTAATTTATTGAAACTAGTACAAGTCATGCAAGTCATTCTTACAGAGAAAACATATTTAAACTAATGTAATGCTGAAATACAGTTTCATAGGAAGATACATAACTATGTTACCTGGGCTTCTCGTAGTTTTGCTGTAGTATTTTGCTGAAGTGTCTGCTGTTCCTGGTGCTGCTGTTTTGCCTTATCTAATTGATGTTGCAATTCTGTGGAATTTGCTGCTTTTTCCTTTAGCTAAAACAAACAAACCAACCAAGGGAACAAACAAAATAGACTAATGAGTGAACAAGGCCATCCAGTATGCCAATAGTGCTCAATGTTCATTCAATGCTAAAAGAGTTTACTCTAAGCACGAATATTTGAAAACTGGTATAAAAATAAAAATGTGTGATGCTTGTTAAAGAATCAAAATCTAAACAAAGCATTCATTACTATTAATAGGTGAGAGCCTATATCATAAGCAAGAACTATAAAACAACTCTCAGACATATATATTTTATCTCTCAAAAATCTAAGAACTAAAGAGATTTTTAGTATGTTTTATCCAAGAGTTAAGATGTAATATAAATGATAATACAGATACCTGTAAAACAACATCATTATTATTATTAGTAGTAGTAGTAGTATTTTATTGTTTTTATTGTTTTATTATTATCATCATCATCATCGTCACCATCATCATCATCATCACTACTATTATTAGCAGTTTTAGTAGCAACTTCAGTTTAGCACTCTCTCCACTTCTATACTGGTCAACACTTTGCAAATTAGCTACAGAAAAGCTTTAAATCTTTGACAACATACCACTCAGATTATTTGGCCAATCCCCATACAGGCAGCAGAAAATCAGCAACATATATACAAGATGCTCATTAAAACAAATAAAAATTAATAAAACAAACTACTTCTGCCCATCCACCCAATGCAGATTATTGACTATTAATGACCTGCTGTGCCATGTTCACTTTTTCTTCAGTTTGTGCTTTATCTCACAAAAATATCTACACACAAAAGTTTACCCATATGAGCTCAAGTGCACCTAAGTCTTTTTTTCACAAGATCCTTTGACAGAGCTTCTAAATGCAAAAAGCACATTTTTTGTTCATCTGTAAAGGACCACAAACATCCATGCATCTGATAAGCATTTTGCCTTACAAAACCTGTGAGGCAAGTGGCATTTTGGCAGATTCTGACAATTTTATTGTAAGACTTTAACAGTGTTGGTCAAATTAAATTCCTATAAGGACAAACTTTATAAACTGGAACATCACAAGAAGTGTATACAGGCTACTATCAGAACCAGAGCAAACTGGAGTCTGCATGAAGGGCCCTACCTGCTCTTCAGCACGAGAAAGTTTCAGCTGCAGATCAGCAACCTGCTGCTCTTTGTCCATCAGTTTCTCACTAGACAGCTGCCTCTGTTCCTTCAGCCGCCCATGCGCTTCCCCAAGCTGCCGCTCTGTTTCTAGAAGTTTACTGTGCAACTGCAAAAAGAAATAAAAATTAATCACTTTTTCAGCCATTCTTTAGCCAACAGAGCTGTATTTTAGACTCACTTTGGGCAGTGTCTACCAGAAGTTTTCAGAACCCAGAGTGAAGCCGCTACATGAACTCCTAAAGTCAAGTATTCACATCATACACCTCAGAAACACAAATCATGTTAAAGAACAGCATCAACCCCACAAGTATGAACAAATACACAAAAATGTAGGTTGGAGGGACCCAGAAACATCCTCACTTATCTACGGAAGCCCTTCAATATGAGTTACAGTGATCTAACAGAAACACAGATTGGGCAATCCTTCAAAGACATAAGGATTATTGTGCTACATAGTGGTGCTTAGAGCAATCTCATCTCACACAGCCACAACCTGACTCCTTCAGATCCAGCAGCTGGATCCTGTAGATCCACCATGCCTTTACCTGCTCTGCTGGCTCTGCACTGCTAGACTCCTAAGTGTGATTTTTAGTTCATCTGGCTACATCAATGGCATTCATTCTCTGCAGAGAAGAGATACATGAACCTTCAATGTAGAGTACACAGTAATTTTGGTGGCTGGTACCCCAGCACCTCCCAGCAGCAGAGTAAGTAGGGAGATGTGCTCTTCCAGCTGGACATAAGCCTACCTTATACATTTTTCACTCATCAAAAGCAGTACTGCAGCATCTTCAAAGTGCAAGGACAGCCTTTTACAGTTCACTGTTATAAAAAGCTCTCTCCATAAAATCAGCTTTTCTTCTACTTGAAACTGTCACAGGAGGCCCCAGGTTACCTCCTGCGTACTTCTACATGAACGCATTCACGGATACACAAATGAACTTTCAACTCAGTGCAAAAACAGAGAATGGATAAGGCCCTGCAGCACAGCAAGAACTTTCTACAGGTATCAGGATGAATGAAACTGGCTTCCCTATGAATTTATGTCCAAGACCCTTGAACCATTCACCTTTTAACTCCAGGTCCTCCCTTCAATATCCCTAAACCTTTCTCACGCTTTCCTCAAATCTCTACTAACACCAAGGCAAAAGGCAGCACATTCTTGGTGCTCACTGCAAGCTGCCATTTGTTGACCAGCTGGCTGCCTAGCAGGACACAAAAAGGAACAGTGCTTTTGGTAACATTAAATCTTCTCCTCAGGAACTGAGGGGGTGAGGCATAAACATAAGTCTCACTCCTTTACCCAGCTGCCTGTTTCCACAAGAATTTAACACTGAAGAGCCTAACACTGAAGTCCTTTGGGCCATCTGTCAAAATCTGGCTGAAGTTATCAAACAATGCAAAAGTTACAGGGGATGGAGACAGGGAAACAAATGTGTCCAAGCTTTATTTTCTTAGGAGAGCAAGCCAAATTATTTGTTTATATGTCCACAACCACAGAAACTGTGAAAAGCTGTTTGGCACATAGCTGAGACACCAATTGCTAACTGTGACTGCACAGTTAAGAGAGAGCTAGGAGAAGAGGGAGGACAGGGTGAGGAAAGAGATCATAATTTCTCTTCCAATAACCAGGAACATTTGTCTTTTACCACTGGAATCACTAAATTATTAACACTTCCTCCTTACTAAAATATGAACAAGTGCTGGAGGCCAAAATCTAACGAAGAAATGGCACAATAAGACTAACTATTAGAACTATTCATGGCTATGTTGATACTGGAAGAGATTATTTCAAAAGGGTAAAATCAGCAAGTAACATTTTACAAAAGTCACTTGCATTACAGGCATAGGTAAGTATTTTTTAAGGACTTTAAGACTGACTTTAAGTAAACAGAACCAGAAAATCCAGGATTTACCTATGTTACAGAATACAGAAATCATAAAAAATATTTAGACTTCCAAAGATACAATCAAGTAGATTCAAATTTTCTCAACAACAACACTATTTCATTAGCAATTAACATTTCTTCAGGACTGAAGGAGTCCATATTTTTTTTGTGTTGCCCTCTTCCTATTGCTGTGCTGGAATAAACATTACCATTGATGTTCCTTGCATTGTGAAGATCACTTCCTTCACATCACCCAAATTCTAAAATGCACAAACTTAACCAGATACGCATCTGTTCAAATGAATTTTGAGAGGATGGCAAGGATTTCTTAAAAATATGGTTTGACTAAACAGCTACACATGTACTTTCATAAGCACCATTCTTTGTGTCAACATAAGCTATTGGACTAAATGCAAAAAAGATAGTTCCATTAAAGTATTAAATGAACAAATACAAGAAATTTAGTCTTTTCATGACAACACTAACTGAACTCATCTGGAGTTCAACAGAGAATGAGTGATGCCTCCATTTCCTTTCACAGGAATTCATTCAGCAATGTTTCATTCACCTTCCTCCTCCTTCACTCTCCCATCCTAAAAATCCTTCCTGAAAATGCGCTCTCAGGCTGAAGCCAGATTTCAGCTCAATCTCTTAGCCACACTTCTGTAGCTTGCATACGTGTCATCCAGGCAGATGGAGGCAGTTTTACCAAGCGAGGATTCCTAAGCAGATAACTAGTATAATTATCTTCCCTCCCCTGAGAGAAGACTGATGGCAGTAGGAACGTCATTCTAGGGAGGTAATGCATACAGAAATTAAGTTTTGCCAAACCACAGCTCTTCTAAGATAAACTGTACACACACAACTTGCAACTTAATCTATTTCAGACTGGACAAAGGGTTGAAAATTGAGAAACACGCACTTTAAAACGATAAAGCTTTAGCAAGAGATTAAAATGGAGTACGTCATGCTAACAAAAAATAGGTTATTTTTTTCCATCTTAGCACTGGACACGATTCTTGATGCACAAATATTTCTCCAGGGTAACATTACTCCCCAAGACAAAACAGAGTTCAACCAGCTTCAAATGTCAGTATGCTTAATGTTATATATGAAAGTTCTGCTTCCACAACTCACTGGTCTCAGCAGAATAATACGTAAATGGGGAGGGAGGAAACACACGCTCTGGGTGTTCTTGTAGCTAACAGCAACATAAAGGGAAAGTGTTTGTGGAGGGACACAAGGGAAGCAATATTAAGACTTCATATTATCCCTGCTTTTCACACTAAGTGTTCCCTACTGTACTTACTATTCAATTTTAAAACAAATCAAGCATTGTTCAGTTCTATCATAGAACGAAGATTCACTTATCTCAAACCTCCTACAGAACTGTAAAATCACTACAAGAAGTGAAACTGCTTCTGATAACTCTACCTGAATTTGTTTTTCTCATAACCTGAATTCATTATGGCTCCCTGAGAGAACCAGAATAAATAAACTTGCTAACTTCTTAGGATTTATCTATTACCATATTTGTCATGGAAACTCAGGATTCTGGGTTGCCTTCTAATTTGACAACACTTCCCTTATTTCAGGGAATGCATCAACAAGAAAAAGGGAGGGGGAAAATTCCAGGATGAAAGAGAAGAGTTCATTTAACACTGCAAGAGAAAAAGAGTGGACAAAAAACCTGTTTCCGGTCAGCTAAAGCCTTTCTTATTCATGTGGAAAAAAAATAAAAATCAAATCAGGACATAAGAAATAAGCCAGAGAGTTCATGCTCATTCAACCTTAATCTTCAAAACTGAAAGTATAGTTTTACAGAAGAGTTCCAGACAGAACAGAATTAGTAAGATGTTTCCCTTTCAGAAAAAAGGGGAATTATACTAGAGACAGATACTACGCTAGCCTTGCCAGAAATAAGAATGTGAAAGGTCATTATAATTGTAGATCTTGCTGAGTTTGATTGTGACACAAGGGCTATGAACTATGTGCATTTGTGCCTGACAAGAGTTTGGACCTACAGAAAAGATTCACATGTGAGGACATACAAATACCAAAGAGTTTCTGCACTCTTATCACAGCGTCTTCTTTTTACCTGTTCTTTTCCTTGCTTCAATAAGGGGAAGAGGTAATTGTATTTCATTCTCTGCAGTGTTACAAAGAATGCTTTTGATTTATTAAAATTCCAGATAGCTTTCTGTTTATTCAAATAAAAGTACTGGTTAGTTATTCCCCTTCAATAAGGAAATGCAAATGCCTGTGCCTACAAAATATGCACGCACAGTTTAAAGAACCCTAAGGGGATGGTTTAAGAAACCATCTCAATAGGACAGTCTAGGAGGAACCTTACTTGACTGAGCTCGCTTTGCAGTTGCAGGCCATGCTGCTCCTTTTCCTCCCTCTGCTGCTGGAGCTGTTTACATTCCGCCTTGAGATGCTGATACTTGGTCTCTACTTCAGACAACTCTTCTTTAAGTTTCTGGCTTGCTTCCCCCTTCTCACCTAGTTCTGCCTGCAACCTCTGTATCGAGGCTTCAGATGCAGACAGCTTTGCCTGCAGCTGTTGGCAGTCCAGGTCCTTCTGGTGAAAGCTTGCCTGCACGTTCTTTTTACTCACAGATACTTCATTGTGTTTTTCTTCTAGCTGGGTGTAGTCCTGTTCTTTCTTCAGCAGCTTCTCGGTCAGACTCTGTGAAGAGAGTTACACAGCATCTGTTCAATGCATTATTCAGATTTGTTCTCAAGTGTTGATGCTGAATGGTGAAGAACTTCCTCAAAACCATTATTAAAAGAAAAAACTGACCTCTATTATATATTACACGAGTTAATTCTGGAGCTCATACAGCCCACAGTTTCAACTGGAATCACCATTTTTCATATTGTTATATAAATTCACTTCCTCTTACTAAGAATACCACACAAACTCTATTCCTGTACCCTGAAGACTAATTTGAATGTTCAAATTCTAGGTTATTACAGCTGCATTTGCTTGGGGAAAAGGTGAAATAGTAATGTGAGTTATTAGTATACAGAAAAGTTCTAAAGTGTCACCATCCTTCACAAAATTAAATAAGCAACAACTTTTGTGGTTTAATTCCTGCCTAATCCTGCACTGTCTTCATGCTGGACATTTGTCAGAAGTATCCTATTTTTGCCCTGTCACGATACTTACAGCATGATCTGCTATCCAAATTATGGAAGAGAACCTGTGAAAACTAACAACATTCGTGATTTTGATAAATCACAGAATGAAACACTCATGATTTAACCTTCATTTTAGAATATGATGGGTTTACATTTTAATTCATACCATCTAATTTCCTTGCAAACAAATCAGCTCAAAGAGGATGGTTGCCTTGAGTCTGAAAACACTAAAAACTGAGATTCCCTAAAGGAATGACATGAGCGTCGCTGAGTGTGAGATTTTTCTTAACACATTAACAACAGTAAACACGGCAGGGCCTAAGGTCATACTATCAGATTTACATGCTGAGACAAATACTGAAAAAAAATTACATGTCATTTTCAGCTATTACATAATGTTTTTTATCAAATTTCACAAACTAATCAAAACTACATTCAGATAGAAATTAAATATCTTAATGGGCAAGATATAATTCCATTAAGTTTAGGTTTTCCCCCAAGCTTAGCTGTGGCACCAACTAGAATTTCAGAGATCTCCAAGCAGGACAAAAAAGTCATAAGAACCACCTCAGCTTCCAGTGGCAATTTTTTAAGCACAGTTGCAGGGAGGCCCTGGTCATCATCCAACCCAGATCACTCATTCCATCTCCTTGAAATGTGCCAGCAGGTTCCATTTATTGCAGCATCTTACTCCATCTGACTAGAGCATTACTATGCCTACCTTTTAAATGCATGTGGTGTCCTTGCAGTTTCAGTGACTACTATATTCTCTAGTGACCCTTTCAGTTAAAATACAGAAAAATTAAGAATGCCTCTAGCACATCAGCCTGAAAAAATGCCAACACTGAGGTCAGTCTTATGCATCAAAACTTCAGACAGTTCTGCAACTTTGGAATAATACTGCTCCAAAGAGAAGATAGTGCTGCAATTCTAGCTATGCATCTTACAAGCACACTTCTGCACAATATCCAGGGGTGAAACCTATTCCGCAGAAGAAAAGCTGTAAAGTTATTCAAATAGATAGTTTGGTTCTTTACAGATTTAAATGAATGATTACTACACTGGCGATTATAAACCATATACAGACACTTCTATTTTACAATCATGATAAAATACACAGAAGAATCTATTTTAAAAAGGGGTTAGAAAGCAAACAACCTTGCAAGTAACAACTCTAGCAGTCCAACAATCCATGTGAGAACAAATATAATTAACGCCCTACATGTCTGTTTAAAAAAATATGTACTTGCTAAAGCATAAAACTTAGTCAAAATTTTTGGCTACTGAATTCTAGCCCTGAATTAGCATACTTTGAAATGTTTCCTAAAAAATAAAACAACCTGTTGCTGTTACAGGTATGCAGAAGTTTTTATACATGCATATATAAAATGCAGGAATAGAGTACATAAAGAACATACTGAGGTCAGGTGTCATCTTTATCCTCCTGAAGTCACTGGCAAGGCTCCCACTGCTTTTGGAAAAGGTTTCGCCCTCAGAATGTAAAATAAAGTTGCAATTCCCTTTTTATTAAAGGGAAATGGCCAGGCAGGATCATTAACATTCATACTACAGCACCTTCTTCACCACAGCTGGGCAAGTTAGAGCTAAGGTATTAATATTACTGCTACTTCATAACTAGATCCACAAGTCACATGTAGAACTACTAGGACCTACTTCATGAAAAGTCAGTGCAGGGCACTAACTTAAAATTTCAAATACAGTTGGGAGGGAGGAGGAAAAAAAAAGAAAAGAGAAACAGTTAATGTTGTCTTGAAGCAGACTGAGACTCTGGGAAGCTTCCAGGAATGTTATGGAAAACAAAAAGAAGCAAAGACTCCTCACCATCACCTCACAAGTTATCCAAAAGACAGCCAAGAGCACCAGCTACATAAACATGGTTGGAGATGCTGGTACACATTCTGTGCTACTCTTCTCTCTTCCTCCCTGGTCTGCCCCTGTCAGCTGTAACACCTCCTGCAGCCACGAATGGTCAGAGCTGCAGCAGCTGCTGATGCTTTCACAAGAGAAGAGTTGTGGTTACCCAAGTCTGCTACCTCTGTGTGTGACTGAAGCAGACTCGAAGCTATGGAGGTGCCAAGCTATAATCGTTCAGGTTACGCCAGTGGATTCAGCAGTGCTTCCTATCTGGATATATGTGACAGCTGCGTCCCAGATGTTTAAAGGGATGTGGGCACACATCACCCCAAGCCTTGGTTTCCACGGAGAAGAAAGAGGGAATGACAAGTATGCTCCAGCACTCAACAAAGAGCCCTGAGCGTTCAAGGCTCACAAGATACAAAGGAAGAACACCACACTGATCCCTTTTTTCATAACTGCTTCATAGACAAAAAACATGTTACTAGTGATAGTGGCCAGACATTAAAGAACAAATTCTGTGATCACTTTACTAAATTTCAGGATAGTTTTGTCAGCAGAACGTTAGAAACTAAGAATTCTTCCTTATAATAATAATGCATCACAATTTTCCTAAAAGAAAACAACCAAAAAACCCACATGCAATGGGTCTAGAAGTACAAGTCTTACACTTTGGGGAATACACTGGTTTTTCACACATTAGGTGTCTCCTGGCCCTTACTGGCCTCGGCAAGGCAAGCCAAGCCCCGTAATTACAGTGTTTTGTAAATGGAGGAAAGGCAGTTCCTGCTCATTTCAGAAAACTGATCATATCTACTTGTCATCTGTTCTTCTCAGTATAGCTCCTGAAAATATAAGAAACAGCTTGCTTGATGAGGTTGTACATGAGCTTGAAAAACTCTGTGTCAATGCACAGAAATATCTTCCCACATTGCAATGGAATTATAAATGAATGCACATAGCAAAATGCAATACATTTGGGCTCCTCCTCCCTCCCTGACAGCTTCTTCAAAAAGTGCAAACCGTTCAAAGGGGGAGCAATTTCTGTTATTTGGGAAGCTAGTCCTACCTTTTCCAATTCTAGGCCCAAGTCCTCCAGGGCCAAGATTCCTTGGCTAGCAGACCATTCTTATGAATATCGCCTTTCAAAAAGCTGCACAAAGAGGTGGCTGAAAACTGCTTTAAGTCACTGAAACTGAAAGAGGAAAAGCAGCTCACTGCCACTTCTTTCTATTCCTCAAGTAGCGTTTGGTGTTAACCTGACACAGCAGAGGACCCTCTCTTAAAGTATGGTTGCCTTATGCACCAATCAGTTTCATTCCATGTTTTTAATGGAACAGCAATATACTTCAGCGTCTTTCTCCTTGTCTCTTTTCCTGCCTTACCTCCATTTATTACCCCACAGCACATTCTTTCTTAATGCAAATAAGAAACACAGCAAGATCAAAGGGCTTTGAAAAAAGTTCTCAAGGAATACTTATAAGCTGAGAAGTTTCTGGAGTTTATTTCAATTTTCTACCATTCATGACTCTGGTAAAAGGCCAGAAAGTATGACAGGAGTGCAATCGAAAAGCTAAGAAACTGGAAAGCCAATGAAGAGAGCTACAAATGTCTTCTGAATTGTGATTTTTAGGTAAGCATAATATTTCAAAGGGCACTGCTTTTTTCTTTTAATGTGTGAGATGGTAATACTGCTTAAAGATAGGTAAGCATAAACTGAAGGAATTAGAAACCTCCAATCATAACAACACTGGGTACTTCAGTTGTAGCATACTGATGATTATTAAAATATAGCATTTGCTTGTACATTACAATATCCCTCATGTTAAGCAAAATGGCAAAAGAATTCTCAACTTTTGCAAGAAGTTTTGTTTTTACCGTTTTCAGCACCTCCCAAGGCAATGTGTGATATGTTTCCATTTTAATGTGAACTGACAAACAGAGGAAAGAACAGCATTCTCACCTGGTTTTTCTGTTCTAGGTCTTTGACTGAACTTTGAAGTTTTTGCAGCTCCTGAACATACACAGCTACCTCCTGAGGTCCTTTGGCAAGTTCAGCTCTTAACTGGTTAATGGTAGCCTGAACAAACAGAAAAATCCACATTTAAAACAAAGCCGTGTATGCAAAACCCAAAAAAAATCAAGATGTCTAGTCGCAAAATAAAAAGCATCTTGTATACAAATAAACAGCTTAAAAAAAATCACCTGCAAACTCCTCTCAGTGCACCATCAGCAACAGAAGTACCACTGAGCATAATTTCTCAGCTGAGATTCATTCATGTGCTATTTCAGAACACATAAATTTGCCCCAGTCCAATAGAAAATGCCAGGTTGAGCCCAGAACCAATAAAAATCATAACAGATTACTCATTTATCATTATCACTGTTCTAGCTCAAGGTGAAACCCTCCCAAGGCATAGCAGTTACACAGCCAAAAGCTTTGGCTTCCTGATAAAGGAAATGTACTGGAAAATCTCAAAATGTATGGGGCAATCCCAAGCACCAATACAGGCTGGGCAGAGAATTGACCGAGAACAGACCTGAGGAGAAGGACTTGGGGGTGTCAGTCGCTGAAAAACTCAACATGAGCCGGCAGTGTGCGCTTGCAGCCCAGAAGGCCAATGACAACCTGGCCTACATCAAAAGAAGTGTGGCCAGCGGGGCAAGGGAGGTGATTCTGCCCCTCTACTCTGCTATCATGAGACCCCCACCTGGAGTACTGCGTCCAGTTCTGGGGCCCTCACTGTAAGAAAGACATTGAGCTGTTGGAGCAGGTTCAGAGGAGGACCAGGAAGATGATCAGAGGGCTGGAGCACCTCCCCTCCCCTGTGAGGACTGACTGAGAGAGTTGGGGCTGTTCAGCCTGGAGAAGAGAAGGCTCCTGAGAGAGCTTATAGCAACTCAGAGGTCTTTTCCAGCCGAGCGATTCTGTGATTCTGTGACCTTCCAATACCTAAAGGAGGCCTACAAGGAAGCTGGAGAGGAACTTTTTACAAGGGCATGTAGTGATAGGACAAGGGGAAATGGTTTTAAAGTGGAAGAGGGTAGATTTAGATTAGACAGTAGGAAGAAATTCTTCACGATGAGGGTGGTGAGACACTGGCACAGGTTGCCCAGGGAAGTTGTGGATGTCGCCTCCCTGGAAGTGTTCAAGACCAGGCTGGACAGGGCTTTGAGCAACCTGGTCTGGTGGGAGGTGTCCCTGCCCATGGCAGGGGGGGTGGGACTAAGGTCCTGGATCTCTAAGGTCACTTCCAACCCAAACCATTCTGTGATTTTATGATTCTACAAAAAGGCACTAGAAGCGAGTCTGGCATCTGATACAAACTTGGTGTGTGACTTTGGACACATCAACACTGCAGGTCAGCAAAATCAGAGTAGCAGAACTACCCCATTAAACAGGATTGATACAAACCAGAATATATCAATGAGTGTACAGTATTTGAATGCAGTAATGAAAGCAAGCAAGAAAAGCAGTTTACACAGGTAGCAATGGCTGCCCTAAAGCATGCTGTGCATGCATGCATGCACTTTCAATACATTATATAGTAGTGACCATTTTTAAGTTTTCTTTCCTATTGTTCTCACATCCACAGATTTCACCACAAAGGTATAAATACTCAATTCAAGAATGAACTAAAGCAGTAGAACAGAAGTAGCAGACAATAAACATACTATCTGCAACCTTCCTAAAAAAAAAAAGACCAAAGAGAAAACATGAACACCATATATGTCTACACAGTGTTACTAATTCTGAGTTTCTGCAATGCTGTGCTTTACACGGCTGTTTCATTACAGAGCTGCTTGCTAAAACACATCCTGGGATCTGTCTTTGGCACACAGACATTCCAGGATGTTCTCAGAGTATAGATATTTCATTACTGAGAGAATATAATGCAGAAAAATGTGCAGAAGCTTGCTAAGGATACGACTGCAGTCTTTCAAACTGGAACTGAAATTTACATGCATAAAAATACATTTCTCTCATTCACAATTCAATTAGCCATATTTCATTCTTAATACGGAAATATATCATGGATGAATATTTGTTCCTGACATTGTCTGGCTGATGTGTCTGTATGATTAATGAACCAATAAGCAAGCAAGAATGCATCTATTTAACAGCCTCTTGAAATTATCGTAACACAACAGAAATCTACTATAAGAATAAAAAGCTTTCAAAAAAATTTACCTCAGATTTAAGTGTCTCTGTTAGAAAGTGAAAAAAAAAAGAATGGATGAAAGATGGAAATAAGCATTCACAAATGCTGTTAGTAGACACACTTCCTCAAATTTATTTTCAAATATTTGGGTGTTTTTAATGCCTTTGCTTAGTGGGGGAAAAAACCAACAGCCCTGACTTTATTAAATTTAACCATAATTTAATACACTAATATTGTTTAATTCTGTGGGCACTCAACAATCAAGTCTAGGCCTTGTATTTTATGAAGATTTATCAGATACTGAAACGAATTCAAATCTGCAGATTCCTAGAAATGCTTAGCTCCACAGCAGTGCAGCTGTTTTCATAATGTGTTTACTATGCAGGAGTCACTATAGTGAAAAACTAAGCACGGAAGGAATAGTCCAAAATAAACGCTCATCTGAGAGATCCAGACACCAGAGCTTCAGGTGCAAGTCTGAAAAAGAAGGCATAAACCTTTCCCCAAAAAAAGAACAGAAAACAATGAATACATTTAGGTGACAATTGTAGGGTTATACAGAACATGTACTCCCTCTCCTGCAGCATTTGAAGATGCTCATATAGGGTTTAAGATGTTCTTTCTTATTCTCTTCACCCAGGCCATAAATCTAACTCTTTTTAAAGACGTCTCACGTAGGAAACCAATACTAACATATGTCTCTTCAGCCAGCTCAGCAAAACAGCCAAGGATGGTGCAAGAATCACTTTACTCTTTCAGCCCTTGAGGTGATCTTAAAGAACAAAGCTGAAACACTGCCAAACTTTTATGGCCAGAATGAAGGACTTCCAATGAAGGACTTCCATTCTTGTTATTTTATGGCTAACATTTTTTCTGTGGGGGTTTTTTAAGAAAAGTAAATCTGATCTGCCACTTTACACCAACATAAAAGCTTTTATTTTGAACACATCTTGGGCTATTGTTGCCATATACTGGAATTAAGCAGAGAAGACAGCAGTAGTTCTGAGAAGAACCAGACTGCCACTGCTTGCCATGTTCTGCCACGCAGCAACGCGGTCTTCTCTGGTGCAGCCTACATACACTGCACAGACATCTGATATTATTATAATTGCTGCAATGTATTTTATAATCCTTCTGTACATCTAGGACTTCTTATATGAACACACAGTAACAGCTAGGGGCACTATGTAGTCTTCTCCCCCATCTGCTGTTACTTCCAGGAGGACTGAAAAAACCTTTTTCACTTGTCCTTTTTCCTGTTAAAGGTTGCATTTTAAAGTTGGATTTTAAAATGGCTAGTTATGTCATAACTTAAACATACCTAATTTGGGGGAACGGGAGCAATTCATGTTTCTGTGAGAATGTCTTAAGATGAAAGGTTTTTGTTACACCTATGTCACTGTCATTTTATCTTCACATGAAAACTAAATAGCCAAAACCACAAAAGACTGCACAGACAGTAATTTGAAACAAAATTTAAATTCTGCAGCATAGTCGTGGGATCTCACAGTTAAAACCAAATTACAATTATGCAGCAACTTACATAGCCACAGAGCCACATTATATTCATAACTCCAACTGTGATATTCCATTTTTCATGTCTGATGATGCTCTTGGCATACACAATTTTAACTTGAAAACAATGGTAGATTCATGTTTAGAACAATACTGTACCCTTGCACAATTCCTGGAGCTCAACGTATCTTCTGGGGGGGAGGCAGGAGGGAAAGCCCTAAGGAATTTAGAATAATGCCAGGCAGCACTTCTCTAAAGCTCTGCAGTGCAAATGAGGAAATAGAAAGTTAAAACTGCAGTTCTGAAATCTAGGGCACATGAAACCCCAGAATAACAAGATGTCAGGAATCCTTCACATCCACAAATCTCAACTGGGCAGAAGACACTAGGAGTACTACAGAAACTGTAGGTGTTCCCTCACGTAGGCTGGTGAATTCTGCAAGGACCCCACTTCACTTGGGACCACAGCTCTGCAGTGACAAGTATTGCTGGCATTGCTGCATTGGTGAGGGACAACAGAAAAGGAGAGGGCAAAATTAAAAAGTCTCAGACACAGCTGACAGTCTTCAGTGAAGATCCTTACACTTCTCAAGTCATTCATTAGCAGAACTATACTAACCAACTCACTAGTGAAATGGAAAAACACCCAGCAAGAGAATTCTTCCACAGGTATAGATTCACCAACTCCTCCCTAGAATAAATTACATGTTAGACAAACGCCTTTTCAGTGATACTGTATGTTTGTTAGGATTTCTTGCCATTATCTCTGTCAGAGATTTCCCTCATAATAAACAACACTAAACAAGCTTTAGTCAGGAGGGATCTGAGACAGTTTGAGGAGTAAGGTTCCCTCTTAAAGATCCAGGTCTCCATCTTGCATACAAGTGGAAGTACCCACCAGCAGGAAAACAGAGGAACCAAAACCAAGAAAAATCAAGTATTTGCCATGGGTGAGGCAGTTAGTTTTGATTCTTTAAACACAGAGTTATCATCAATTCTCTATGTTTTCAATTCTTCCATTAGCAATTTAAAGCTTCTTCCACTGACTCAGCCAAAGCAGAGGCAAGCCTTCACAAAGTACTTCTGGAGAAACCAGCATATTCTGCCACTCAGGTAGACAGTGAGGTCTCTTTTAAATGAGATTATTTTAAAGGTTCAAATCCAGGAAAAAAAAGGAGAAAAAATAATTAAAAAAAGAAGCTAACATGAAGAACAACTTATTTTATTTTTCAGTTTAGACTGCAAAACAAAGGTGCTGTTGCCTGGAAACAGATTATAGGTGGCATCCTGACATCTTGACCTTGGTGAGGTCTGGCAGTCACACACTTTCTGCTCTAGTGCGTAACAGGCCATTATGCAGCAGATTGGCAGAGGAACAGATCTACACCTTACACACAAAATATTCCTACAATAAATAATAGGTGTAAAAAGGCTTCTCATTTGACAGTAAAAACTAGAAGAAACAAAAATTAAAATCTGTTTACAATGTCCACCAAGATTTTTAAATCTTGTGTAATTTCAAGAATCAAATGACCTGTAAGAATATTAAATTATCTACTTTGTAGTAATAATTTCTTTTTATATATGCAACACATCTTCAGACACCTCAACTCAAATATTAACCAAACCCAATATTTTCAGTAACAACTGTTTTTACCCTCATGTAGCTCAATAAGGGAAACAAGTCTTTGAATCACACAGATATTACTCTATTTCTCTCCCAGTAGAAAAACCACAGCTCTGCCAGGAGACTTCTTCCTCTCCTGTTGGGCTCTTGGAATAACTTTTTTATGCCAAGGAAAGGTTTTGCAACAAGAAGCATGGGGGCTTTTGGAGGGTAAATATTGACAGAATTACACAATTTACTGTAACGAAGAACCATGTCTATTAGATGAGTTAGAAGATTTGGTTAAGAAAGAGGATCTTTACAGTGAATTAGTATGTTCCATTTTCAAATGAAAATCATGGCAAAGCTAACACACACACACCTTTAGGTATGACTATTACCTCCGAGTTAGCCTGCTGTGCCTGCAAGTGTTTGCACTCGTCTTTCAGCTTTTCAGATTCTCTCTCCCGTTCCAGCGTCATTTTGTCCATCAGGGTCTGAACTTGGACCAGCTCCTTCTTCAGGACAGCCACATCTTCCACACCAGGCCTTTGTAGCTGAAGAGGAAAAGAGCAGCAATGAGCAGCACGCTGTTGGCAGACACACTTCCAGTGTCAATGTCATCTCTAAAAACCTTTCCAATCATTAATTTATAGACAAAGTAACATATACAGTATTACAGCTGTAAAAAAAAAAAAAAGAGGGAAAAAAGAAACAACAATCCCTCACAAAAAAAACCCAAACCCACAGAAAGATATGTATCATTCCCAAAGGAAACAGAATTAAATGGGTGGTTGTAATGGTTGTCAGTTCTTGTATACTAAACTTTAAATCTGTTGACTGATTTTAACAAAATCTGACAAATCAGATGAGGTCTCAAAGATTAAATATCTGTAATTTTCATGTATGTAGATGGCTAGGTACAGGAAGGAGACCTTCCCTGGGAGAAAACACTGAAGTGACAGGGAATCCATGCAAGAAATTTACCTGAAGTCACGGTTCCCTGAGAAGTGGGCTGTATCGACTCCACTACTCTACAGATTGGATTACTGTATACACTTTCCTGCTGCAATACTCACAAGCCCCTGTCAGGACTGAGACACATAACAATCCAGTACCACACAGACTTTTATAATGACACTGTTTTTGCCTTCAAGAACTATTTCAGAAAACCACAAGAACAGGCAAAAAAAGGGCAGGTGAAGGAAATTTCTTTGAAGGAACTGTCTGGCACACCTCATACCTGACCCATAAGTAAAATCTTTTGGTAATAATATCTAAAGTACTATAACGTCCCTCAAAGTGAAAAGATATGGAGGGAAAAGGGAGGGGAAAGGCAATAGTGGGCACTGAAGAAAGTAGAGAAAAGGAAGTGCTGGCATTCAGAAGAGAAAAGTTACAAGAAAAGGGTAAGAACGAAGAAGGAGAAAGGAAGACAAGAAAAAACTAAACAGAGAAGAATGGATATGGCCAGTGGCTGGGCAGAGCCAAGACAGACTCACAAGCCCTTCAAGGCAGCCAGCTATAGGGAAGAAGAGGAATAAATGACACCTACTTTCCTCCAGAGCCTAAGCAGTGGTGGAGTGGGAGAAACTAGGAAGTCCCCTCCACTATGGCTTTAGAAGCGGCATGACTGCTGAGTCACTGGGATTGCTCCCTGCAGCCATGGCTGTATATAAAAGTCACCAGGAGCCAAAATGCTGGAACACACACACACACATTGCCATTGGTTTATCAGCCAAGTGCAAGAGGGACAACATTAACACATGCATGGTGATGGCAGCTGCCAGTCTTTTAGCACTTTTAGGGTGATCTAAAGACAGCTATGGAAGTCAGCGATGGCACGCTCAAGTACAGCCCTGCACAGCACATCTATATGTGTAACACCCTGGAAACCTGCTGAAAGGTAGAGCACCAAACAAGCAGGCTATAATATAATGTAGGGTAAATTTTAAAAGATAAGTCAGAAACATGTATTTGCAAGCATTTAAGTATACCCCTCCCGTGACTTGAAAACAACAACAAAAATTAGGGTGATGTGAATACCAGCTCTGTCTTTAAGTTTTCCACTGTACTTCTCTCCTTCTGCAGTTCTTGTGTCAGGTTTGCCACTTTCTGTTCTGCACCTTCCCGAAGGCTGATTTCTTCATCATACTTTGATTTCAGATCTAATAAGAAGGAAGGTGAATAAATGACCGCTTGCACAAGTTGTACAAGCAGGGAAGAGAATCAGACTTCACATTGACATACTTACCAACAATTTCAGTGGACAGTTGTGCTGCTTTTTGCTCAAATAAGTCTTTCATTTGCTTAATGTTAAAATTTTCTACTTGGATCTCTTCTAGTTGCCGTTCTAATGATTCTAGTTCCATAAAAAGAACAGTATTATTTTCTGGAAGAGCTAGGACAATACAGTTACTCATGCCCATAACGAACTACAGAAGGTAAATAAGTAATCCAAATTCACTTAACATCCAATTAGCTTAGCAAAGTGAACAATTCTACTGAAGTTAAATATCTACAAGCACGATGCTGGAAAGTGTCACTTATTGAGTACTCTGCAGGATTAAATATTTATTTGCCAGTGGTTTTCACTGGTCACAATTCGCCCTTCAGATCACTGCAATATGCTGCTGAACTGCAATTAGAAGCTCTTTAACAACGATCATTCAGATACTTTATGCACACATAAGGAAATTTTTATTCCATGAGTGCCTCATGGAGAAAAGGAGAGAGCAGAAATTATTAGTCTGCAAAACAAAAAAAATAAACAAAAGTTTGTTTTCTTTGCTAGCAATGAGTACAGAAAAACATTAAATAAAACCAGCACTGACAAATGCTATAGTTTAAATATCACCAATCACTGTCTGTCTCAGCAAAAGACTAGTACTGAATGCTTGAATATATAAAATTATTTAAAACATGTTCAAAACTACACTTGCGAACTGTTTTCAGAGTCTCACTCCTAGAAATTACAAACCCCAGCCCCTGGAACATTTCCCCAGACTACAGCTATCAAGTGCTATCTATTTTAAGCACATACAATGAATTATTTTTTTACTGGTAATTGTACCATTCCAGCTTTCTAGTTCTTTAATTTCCCCAAAGTGCTTTTTTATAAACCTAAAAGCTACACTGAAAAAAATCTCAGAAATTCCAGAACACTGAAGATATTAATATAGTAAATGTTAGCCACCTGTAGATGTAGCTGTTGTCAATCCATCAGACTTAGAATCCTTAAGAAAACAGAATAAATGCATCAT
>NW_010175814.1:56801-62537 GCF_000695765.1 Mesitornis unicolor
GAATAAAAACCAGTACTTCCAAAGTTCATCCCATTTTTAGAAAAGACAGGGAAATAGACTCCTGTGCTCAAATACTGCACAGCAGTACAAAAATACCTGATTTCAAACCGTTACAGCAGTTACACAAGACTGGAAAAAGTCAAGATGATTTTCCAGTTTATGTATCGCTACATTATCAGGTTCGCAGACTTGAGAGACTCGTGTAACAATCCCCCCACTTCCTTTCCTCAATATTGAAATCTGCCCTAAAAACAGAGGTTGCCAACACCATTAAATACATTCTGACAAGGCATTCTGTCAGAAGGCAATTTCTGAGGCTTGTAGCAAATCAGTATCTAAACAGCTCACAGTAATACGAGAAGTGAGAGCTTCCTCAGGGCACAACACACCATGCTTGCCTTGCCTCGTTTGTTCAGTTCATCCAGACACCTGTGAAATCGCACTATTGCTCTCCAAAAGCTCTCACAAAATAGAGCCCATAGCTCTTTCTTGTAACAGATGAAACACTACATCTGATTCATTTTCTTCAATAAACTGAGTTCTGAATAAGCTCAACAGAAGGCAAAGTCTGAACTGAACTCATAGTGAGTATCATGAAGGAATCATGATCCACTCTGACTTTGTTCTTCGTATTTATATATACAGTTACATTGTGGAGAGATAACTAGCTTTGTTTTCAAGAACATGTCAATATTCAAATTATGGAACTAACTAAATCAGGCCACGTGCCTTACAAAAAAGGTATTAATCTTCAACGTCAATGCTGACGATAAACCTGCTTCAAGTATTTTAAAGCAATTACTTGCTGCCGCTGCCCCTGCAATTTCTCTAGTTCTTTCTTCAGCTCTTCTGAATACCACCTCTCCTCCTAGGGGGAAAAGAAAAAAAAAAAAATAAAAGGAGATGGGGGAGAGAGAGCTGTAAATTTGGCTGTTTAAGATAGTGGAAAACTTTGCAGTTTGAAACGAAGAACCAAGTGCAAGTAAAATATATTTCCAACCTTTAGTGAAGCTTGCAAGTCTTGGACTTCTTGTCGGAGCAGTGATACTTCATCTCTGAATAAATATATCCATGGAGTGGAGAAAATTAATATGCAGTGGTTACACTTTGTCAATTACATAAGTTATAGTGTGTATTAAATAACTGGAGTGATAGCTATGTGCTACCTAATATAACTTACATAATTACAAATAGTTCTTTTTAGATTTTTCGAAACTTGGAACAAACTGGTTTAATAGGTACTTATTAGTCCACTTTGCACATCACCTGAAAAATGCTGAACATATTAACTGGATAAGCAAAGAAATAGGTATGCAAAAAGCCTCATGAAAACATCTAACTCAGTGTATCAGCTCAACCATATGAGTTCAGAATGGCAATGCTGTGCACTGGGACATGTAACTGTTTTGCATGCCTTTTCATGAAAAGGACGGGTCTGTTCTCCTTCACTTTCCGTATCCTGTAAAGGAACACAGCTAAGAGACGGCACACCATCTTGCTCCTTCTGAAATACGCAGCTGCATAATTTTTGATCTACACAACAATTCCGTATGCCCCGTAGATACACTCACTTAATGGTCTGAATGTTTAAAGCCTTGGGATTTTAAATTCCCAAATTTCGTGCTCAAGCCTGCAGCCATGCAAGAATGGAAGATCCAAGGCTAAAATTGTTACTAATTGATTTAGACAGCACCCTTCTAAATTGCAAGTCTCCTTGCAGAATTGCACAACTGTACGTACAAGGATAATGTTGCATTACTAAGATACAGCCACTCCAAATCTAGAATACACAGGCCATTAAAATAATGCAAATATACCCTTTCATGTTGTTTGTACAGTGGCAACACTGAGGAATACACAGAATATATGTGTGTGGGTGCCAATGCCAAGAAATTCTCTCAGTTTTATACCATACAATTTTATTGCTGCTGTGCTGCATTATCCCCTACTCCACAGATGTTCTTTTAAATTATCTCAGGAGGAAAAAGGAACAAAGCAAGTTATTCCTTAGCTAATCTGGGAAGGAATAGATTCACCTACATGAGCATATTAACATCAGGTCAGGGTCATCAAGAAAGAAGTGAAACACACACACCTGAACCAGTGAAGCAAGCACTCCAAGGAGGACCAATTTAATACCAAATCAAAATACGGGACATTAGGAGGCTAATTTTTTTCAGAGGAAGATTTTCTGGTATTTACACATAATTCTGCCTGTGTGAGACATTCACTGGAAGTTCGCAAATACAACTTCACTGAGACAGGTGTAGCTATAATCCAAAACCTGTACATTGGTTGTGAGTGTGCAAGAGGGAGCACCTTTCTCACTAGTGTAAGTAAAAGTAAGTAAATCAGGCAATATTCACTATAATTAACTTATTACATAATAATATCACTATATATTAACTATATTGAATTTGGGCCTGAACATATACCAGATCTGCAATACTTAAGCATTTAAGATGCTCTGGTCTTCGTAGCAGATAAAAGGTTTTAGGCTGTATAAAAACAGTTTGTAGTAGAGGAGAAGGAGGAGGGGAGGAGAAGGGTAAAACAGAGAGTTTGTAATGTAAAGTTGCCTCAATAGTCCCATCACAGTTTTACTTGACAGTTTTAAGACAAAACCTAAATTCAGTTTAACTGACCAGAGGAAAATTAACTGGGGGGAAAAAAAAAGTAAGGGATCACTGTAGACACTGTAACTTTGTTTTTCTTTCTATCATCCTCACCAAATCTCCCTTTCTGCTCAGGCTGTTACAATCCCTTCCTCCTCTCAGCACACCTGAGCCTCACCACCTAGCAAATCCTTAGCACCTCTTCCTTATGCTCCACTTCGTTCCCCACCTGTAGTGCTGGTGCCTCCAGCCTAGCACTGAGTACCAATGGCCTTGCTGAATCCCACTGGGGAGAGTTACATGATTTACTCTTAGGGTAGTAAGAGTAACTGGGGGAACTGAGGAAGAAGAGGACACAAATGTAATTCATAGCACCTACCTTTAAAATTTCACCTCCCAGTCTTGGTGCTGTGAATTACATGTAAGCTTCACTTCTAGACCGCTAACAGAGTGGCTTCTTGCTGCAGGCTGCAACATATCTTTAATGCAGTATTCCAAGTCTTGGAAAAACATGTTTATGTTGAAGGAGAGTTTTCTCAAGCAAGTATGCAACTGAGAAACATTAAAAAATGCCACACTAATAGGAAGAGATGGCTCATGTGTTACACAACAGCTCTCACCAGACTCCCTTCACTCCATCCAAACTCCCTGACCTTGTCCGCATTTTCAATTATATGAGAGAAAACAAAACCACTTGTCCTTAAACTGTCAAGAGCTAGGAAAAAAATAAAAAAATTTCACCAACCAACATCTGTTTGACATTGGAAACTTGCAGGCATACAAATAAATCTTTCATAAACTATATAAAAAATACAGTTATGACCAATAATTCCCCCATGTGAATGCTATTATTCTACTGAGAGTATCATTTCAGGTCTAAGCTATATCACTCTGAAAAGGCTTAACTCAGGCAAAGAAATGCTCCTTCTTGAATAAATGTGCACATAAGAAACCCAATATAACTCCACTAGTACCCTACCACTTTCTCCTATATAAAGCCCTAATTTTGATTTCTTTTGTTGCAGCAGCTGGGAGAG
This sequence comes from Mesitornis unicolor, assembly GCF_000695765.1. NCBI lineage: Eukaryota > Metazoa > Chordata > Aves > Mesitornithiformes > Mesitornithidae > Mesitornis > Mesitornis unicolor. The sequence goes on from NW_010175814.1 coordinate 60,454, forward strand.
CAGGCAGCTATCCACAAGGAAGGGTTCATCCATGCATGAAGACAAGACCTCTACTAATACTGGCTCTTTCTGGCTTGCCAGCTCTGCACAATACTGGGGAGACAAGGATCTTTATTCACATAACAACTGAAATATGTTGCCTTCCACACTCTTTTTCTCACCAAAGAACCACTCTCGAGTGAGTTAGTTACATAAACACATGTATTTCTTTCAATGTAATTATCGATTATTTTGGGTCGCAGTTCTACTAGTGACACAACATCTGAACCCTTTACTTCCCAGCATCGGCAGAAGCCAGCTCCATTAGCAGGTCGTGCAGCGTGCATCTCTGTTTGCTGAATGAGGCCACAGGCAGCTGCTCACTCGGACACTGCTATGCACAAACCAAGGGAGTTTGCGGGAGCATGACAAAAACAGCAGCATGGACTGTCATCTACAACAGTCCAAAATAAACACTGAACAGAAAAAGAATGAGCAGGAAGCAAAAGGAAACCTACGTAAATTTTACCCCTAAGAAAACGCTCCCCAAAGCAGGGGAGACCACAAGGCAGACCACTCAGTTAAACTTTTCTAGAAAAAGTCTTGCAGTATCAGTTCCTGTTGCATACTGCTGGTCTCAAAAATAAAATAACCTGATATGTTCTCTAAGAATATACTTAACAATATACTTTTGACCAAACAGATAAATAAATTACAGAAGATTTCTGAACATGAGCATGGAATTTCTGGAACACAAAAGGAGGATTAGCAACACAGAGGCTTCTCAGATTTGCAGATAACTAGGTAATATGGGAACCTATTTAGGCAAAACCTGATGTTATAATTACCCAGTAAGTACCCTAACTACCCAGGGACAAAATCAGGTCTCTTTCCTGTCTTCAAGGTTGCCCTTCCCCACCCTCAAAGGATGAAATTTCAGCTCTGTGCTGGAAATTAGGAGGAACCTGTGTTTTTTCTGCCACAGTTCTACAAATCATTCCAGTCTGTAATACTGCATTGTCAGCTGCATGAGAAACAGGTGATTTAATTAACAATATAAACATCTGTATCTGATTTTCATTTATTGCCAGATCAGTATCAGCAATGCAAGATCAGTATGTAAGATTCAAGCTGCTTTTTAATTGTAGTTGAAAATAGGGCATGAATATTTAAATACTTGACTACATAATTAAGTGTTCAAATTAATACAGCCTTCGGTGTAATTAGAAGCAACTCAGCATTGACACAAAAGCGCATGCACAAATGAGTACTGTTGCACAAATGAGTACTGTTGCACCTTTCCGGCGACAGGTGACCTTCCCCTCCATGAGTTGAATCAATGCCAGAATTATGAACTGCTTCATAGTGCTTGAATAGCTCTTCAGCTGATCCATGAGACTTCATACAGAGAGGACAAATAAAGCCCTATCACAAAAAGGAAAAGAAAAAAAAAAAGGTGAGAGGTGAAATTTTCTTATTTTCCATCTTATTTTTACACAGAATTCAAAAATTTGTTTGCGCATCTAAAAGGTAGGAAATACAATCGTTAAGATTCATACTAATTATTTCATCCTCTGAGAAAAGTTTTGGCAACTAAAAAGTTAGAAAATGCCTATAAAAGTCATATTCCATTATTCAGTGTTTTTTTCCCAACAGCATTACATACTAGCAATAAAAACTTTACTTAGAAAAAGAAATTTTAGAAGAACTGCATTGCAATTTCTTTGACACCCAAGAAAGGATATGGGCAACTTCAATATGGGCCAGAAGATTAATAAACACTTTTTACCTTCCATATAATTAATTAGTAAATACAATTCAGAGAAATAACACCTCAAGCAAATCAGATCTCTACAGCCTAAAGAACAAGAAATCATCCCTTTTCGTTCCAGCATATTTACTGCACTCTCACCAGAGTGAAAATTTAACAGAGCGATGCTCTTATTCTACCCATTAGCCCACAGACGAATGAAAATAGTAAATACTATCTACATCTAAACATTTGTGGAGTGTCCAAACTGCCATTTATCAGAAGTAGCATCCATCTCATTTTATCTAGCAACTTATTACTTCCTAGGGTAGGAAGGCTCTGCAGAGGGACCTGG
>NW_010175815.1:0-1066 GCF_000695765.1 Mesitornis unicolor
ACCCCCCCTTTTCCCCCTCCAGCCCTTCCTAGGAGCCAGGACTTTCCCGCAGTGCTTGGCCCCTCTGCTTGGTGGGGATGGGACACACGGCAGCTGGGGGGGGAACCCGTCCTGATGAATCCAACACCCAGGGTCCCTCTCCCAGCTGACCCCCCCTGATTTTCCTCCCTTTCTCCTTGCAGACTGGCTGGTGGACAGGAGACACTGCAACCTGAAATGGCAGAGCCAGGTCCTGACCATCCGGGAGAAGATCAACGCGGCCATCCAGGACATGCCGGAGAACGAGGAGATAGCGCAGCTGCTGGCAGGGGCCTGTGAGTGGGATCTGGGGTTGCGGTGTCCCGGGAAAGCTGGGATATGGGGGGTGTTGCACTGGGAGCCTGTTCCTGAGGTTATGGCAACATCCCCTGGTTGAGGAGGAGATGAGGAATCGGTGGCATGGCCTGGGCTGAGCTGGGAGAAGGTGGCACCCGGCAGACGTCCCAGTGACCGTGTCCCTCCCTCCAACGCAGACCTGCACTACTTCCACTGCCTGCGGATCGTGGAGATCCTCAAGGGCACTGAGGCTTCCACCAAGAACCTCTTTGGACGCTACTCGTCCCAGCGCATGAAGGTGAGCGTGGGCCTGGGGCTGTGTGGCTGGTGATGGCCAAAGTGTTTGTGATCACAGCCCCCCTCGCCCTCTGCTTCCCCCTCCCCAGGACTGGCAGGAGATCGTGGCCCTCTACGAGAAGGAGAACACCTACCTGGGTAAGGTAACACCTACTTCTGGCTGTGAGCAGGCTCCAGAGAGCCCTTGGGGGTGTCAGTGGGTGGCTTTCGGTCTCCAAACTGACATGAGGGTAAGGGGCAGGACGTGAGGAGCTGCTGAGTCCCAATGGGGTGAAGACCCTGAGCTGACTCCTGTGCTGAGGTGACTGGGGCACCCCAAGGGCTTCATGGGGGGACTGATGCAGCCTCTCAGCACCCCCCTTTGCTCCCCCGGCAGCCGAACTCGCCAGCCTCCTGGTGCGCAGCATCAGCTACGAGATCCCGTCGCTGAGGAAGCAGATCAGCCGGTGCCAGC
>NW_010175815.1:1114-2718 GCF_000695765.1 Mesitornis unicolor
CGGGAGCGCTTCTTCGCCTCCTGCAAGCAGTACGGCATCACCGTGAGTCCCTGCGGCCGAGGGGGTCCTGCTGTGCCACCTCCCTCCCCAACGCGGCCCCCAGCTGGGACCACGTGTCCCAGAGGATGTCCCCACGGTGCCACCTTACCTGCAGGAGGAGCTGAGGGGTGTGGGGTGACCCCACAGCCCTCTGACCCCTTCCTGCCCACATTTAGCTCTGCAAGCAGAGGGTGAAGCCACCCTGGGGGTGCCCTGGCTGCCAACCTCCTCACTCTGACACGTCCCTGCTCTGTCCCCAGGGTGACAACGTGCGCCAGGAGCTGCTGGCCTTGGTGAAGGACCTGCCCTCGCTGCTGTCTGAGATCGGGGCAGGAGCCAGTGCACTGTCCGAGGCCATCGAGCTGTACCAGGCCTGCGTGGAGTTCGTGTGCGAGAGGTGGGTGTGGGGGGTACAGGGGTAGACCCCCCCATTATCTCTCCTGTGCTGGGTTAAGTCATGACATCTCTCCACATGTGGGGACAGTGGCTTGGGTGGCCGCACCCAGGCTGGGGCTCTCCCTGAGGGATTTGGGGGTTGCTGGGGGGTCCCTGCGGTGACGCTGATGTCCCTGTGGTGGCTGCCAGCTCCTCAGAGCCTGTGGTGCCCCTGCTGCGGTACGTGGGGCAGAAAGGCAACACGACTGTGTACGAGTGGAGGACGGGGCTCCAGCCCCTGCGCGTGGAGCGGCCAGAGGTGGAGGAGGCACCGGAGCCACCGAAGGAGGACGTGGTACATCCTGTGTGGTGCTGGGGGGAGCCCCAGTTGGCTCTGCCCTGTGTGGGTGGGGTTTTGGGTGAGGGATTTGTTTGCCCCCAGGGTTTCAGGGAGGTCTCTTGTCCCTCTCCCTGCAGATCGACTGGGGAGACTTCACACTGGAGCCGACCAAGGTGGACGAGGGCGCTGCTGCCGATGGGGGAGCCCAGGGCGAGGAGATCGACTGCGAGGAGATCGACTGGGGGATCACGGTGGAGCCCAGCCCTCAGGTGATCCTGGGCTCTGGCCCTGCTCCGGGGCCAGGCTGTGGATGGGGGGGTGTCCCAGGCACCCCCATCTCATGGGGTGCCCCTTTTTTCACAGCAGGGTGATGGCATTGACTGGGGGGACGGTGGAAGCGAGGAGGTGCAGATCACAGTGCTGGAGGCGGGCACTGAGGGTGAGTGCAGCTCTGAAGGGACGTGGTGGGTCCCAGGGGGTGGCAGGCAGCATCCCCCCATTTCCTGCCTGCAGTGGCCCTGGGCACCGTGGTTGTGCACCAAGACCTGGCGAGGACACCCCTAAACGGCAAGGGGTGATGCTGAGCAGCCTGAGTGGGACAGGTTGGGGTGGGGGACGTGACTGAGCTGTGGAGACCCCTTCCCTGCCCCACTCACCCCTGGTTTTTGCTCCCCAGTGCCCGAGGGGGTCGCCTGCGGCTCTGACGCCCTCACGCTCCTGGAAAACACCGAGACGCGGAGCCAGTTCATCGACGAGCTCATGGAGGTGAGCACTGGAGCCGGGGAAGGGGCAGCTCTGCCGCCATCGCACCACAGGGACCGCAGTGTCCCCCTTGCCCTGTCCCCGCAGC
>NW_010175816.1:0-2720 GCF_000695765.1 Mesitornis unicolor
ATTTTTAAATTTTATTTTTTTTTTGCCCCCGTTGCAAACCTGAGCTCGGTCCCTGCTTTCCTGTGCAGTTTTCCTTCCTTAGGTGTTGGCACTGTGGAGCGGTCGGACGGTGTCAGCAGGCGATCTCCTCCAGCGTCCCCAGGGTGGCCTGCAGCGGCACATTCACAGTGTGGCTGATGGTTTCCGAATGGTTTGGCATGGGGTCGCAAGTGCTCTGCGGACGGAGAGCGGGGGACAGGGTTACCCCGGGGATGCCGGATGCTCCCTGTCCCCTCCCCAACCTCCTTCTCCTTTCTTTGGCCGAGCCACAGCATCGATCCTCGGGGAAATCACTCGATCCGCATCCAGCGACTTCGCCCGCCTACGGAGCCGACCGCAGGGAAATCTCCTCCTCTCTCCCAATGGGGCTCCTTACCACGTTTTCATCGTGGCTCCCTTCCTCTTCCTCTTTTCCGAGTAGGTCTAATAATTTCTCCTTGATCAGCTGCAAAAAAAAAGAGGGACCTCAAGTTAAGGTGGGCATCAATGCGGGTTGGGTCCACAAGGTTTGGAGGACACCCTGCGAAAAAAGACAAATCTTCCCAAGAAAACCACTCCATGTATCAAAACTGAATTATTCACATAAAAAGAAACCCCTAAACCTTGATATTTTTAATATATTTTGGGGGTTTATTGAAAAATATAAGCTATGCGAGCGCTGTTGCCATACACAGCCACGTTATTTCCCTGGCAGCCGCTGCTGCAGATTGTATTACCAAGGGAAATCCCAGACAGGTTGTAAAGGGAGCGTTCCGCTGGAAAACTTCCACTGGGGGAAAAGAGAAAAAGCAAAGAAGCAAGCTAAAAACGTGAAAAGATGGGTCAGTTCCTAAGGAAATGAGGTGGGAGCTGGCTGGCATCTGAGGTGCGTGGTGGGGATTTGGGACCACGATGAGCCCAGGAGCTCTGCCCTGGGGTAGGAGGATTGCACCAAGCAAAGGATGCAAAGAAACCCATCTCTAGGGTCAATATTTCACCTGATTTTGGCTCATCTATGGGGAAAGAACAGCTGTAGCCATTTGCTGGCTTTTTTACCAATGCTTTGGTTGAAAACGCAATGGGTTTTAGGTGGGCTGAACCTCACCTTGATGAAACCCCAAACAGATTAGATCAACGTGTAGATTAGGCATTGTTTTAAGATGTTTTATTCCTTATCTCCCCGTTTGGGGTGGGTTAAATATCTGTCATGGGTGACTGTAAAGACTACACGGGCATAGGGCATAGGTGGGTGAACCCCAAGTGTGCACGGACACCATCTCCAAGGGTACAGGATGCTCTCGTAAGCCGCCTTTGCCCAAAAAGAACAATAAAATGTAAAAAAAACAAACAACCCAGCAAAATGAAACTACTTGGCAAGTTTTATAAGCAGATGTCAAACAAAGCAGTAAAGCAGAAAAGAAAAATCCAAACTTTGCGAGGTTTCTTATTACCTTCTTAAGAAAGAAGCCCAAGAAAGCCAGGAACAGGCGATTTTAATGAGAGATTGTGTGCGTTCAGCTTGAGACACAAACTGAGGCGCAGGTTTTGTTTGCGCTCCAAAGCCATTATGAGCTTGATGCTTGTAATTCTCAATATATTTTATTGCAGAATAATGCCACCAAGTGCTAAAAGCTGCCCAGGAGGGACTGTGATGGGGAGCGACTGTCTCAAAACGTGAAGCCAGCATCCCGACTTTAATAACATTAAGAGGATTTTCAGGACGCCCCAGTGAGCTCGGAGCAGAGGCCGTGGTTGCCCACATCCCTGTGCACCCACCTGGCTTGGTGCTCATTAATGCATCGTTATTAATTGCATTAATGCAAGTGGGATTAAAAAAATCCCTGATCCCGTCATGCTATGGGGCTGAGATGGGGCTATGAGAGGACTATGCAGGTCTATTTTATTGTGTATTTGGGTGCTGGGGGCCCAAAGTCATTGCATTAAAATCACCAGGCAATGAGTGGATGAGCTGGATTAGCAGAAGGCAGCTTCCCAGGGACAGGGGCAAAGGACCTGGGGCTGGGATGTGCCAAATTTGGGGGTGACTGCCTGTCTCCATAGGTGTTTCAAACCATCCCAAGCCATAAACTCATCCCTTCCTTGCAGGTTTGGGTCCTTGAGGTCATCTTGGTGCAAAGAGATTGCTCCTCAGTGGCTTACATCCAGCTGCAGCCCCTCTCCCTGCCTCAGTTTCCCCTTTTAGCAAGAAAAATCAGGAGCCTGACCCCCAGCACGAAGCCTTCTGCAATGTGGCGATGAAGACTGGGAAGGAAAACCTACAACTGGCAGAGAGGATGCTCCAGGGAGGGTTACTTTGAACCACGGCCCATTTAGGTGAATAAAGGGGATGGAGAAAGTCCCAATGTGATGGAGGGCGCAATGAGCAGCTCAAATCTGCCTCTGTGCTCACAGGGATGACACCCGCAGGCAGGCTGTGACAGCATGGGACCACCACGGCACAGAAAAGCCCAAATCCCCTGGGAGATGCTGAGCTGAGGCACCAGTGATTGCCGAAGGGGGACCAAGAAGAGATTAAAAATGTACAAGTGTTGCAGCTCCGCTGCTGGAGGGCAGCAGGAGGGAGGGCTGCCAGGAAGCCACGTCCCCTGCGGACTGCTTATTGTAATAATTCCCATTAAAGAGCGCTTGTGCTTTTTTCTGGAGCAGCCACGGCACCGAGCTCGGCTCTGTGCTTCCTAGAA
>NW_010175817.1:0-9876 GCF_000695765.1 Mesitornis unicolor
AGGTCTCTTCCAACCCAGTACATCCTATGATTCTGTGCTGTTCTACTTCCAAGGCCTATTCCCCTGCTTGTTGTAGCGATCACAGCTTGCGACCACTATATCAACTGAGTGTAACTCTGTGTACTTTATATTAATATTGTTAATATTATTATTATTGTTGTTATTATATTTTTTATATTTCAACCCATGGATCTCCTTTCCTTTTCCTAATTCCCCTCCCTGGGTGGGGAGGAGTCATTGGATGATAGAATAACTGTATAGACAAATTCCTTTTATTATAACTCTTTGAGCTGGACCCATCAGCCAATTGCTCACCCACTGTATTATGGACTTGTCTAGCTGTGTGCTGGACATCTTGTCCAGAAGGATACTGTGAGAGACAGCATCAAAAGCTTTGCTATAATCTAAAAACCCCACATTTACTTGCTTCCCTTGGTCAACTAGTTGGGTGACCTTGTCACAAAAGGAAATTAAGTTGATTAAGCAGGAATTTCCCCTTGTGAACCCATGCTGGCTATGACCAATGACTGCATTGTCTCTTTAATATTTTTCAATAACTCCCAGAACGACCTTCTCCATAATTTTACCAGGCACTGACGTGAAACTGACAGGCCTGTAATTACCAGGGTCTTTCTTCTTGACGTGTATCAATATTCCTTTGTAGACTGATACCTGTGCTGGTAAATGGTATGAAATATTCAGAGATTGATATTATTCTGTTGAAGGTAAGCATTGATTTGTTTTATACTCAGTTAGAATATCTGGTTAGCTTCTGTCTTTTAAATCAGAATGATTGAGCTGGTAGACCAGATCTGATCTGCCATCTGTTCAATGGAGATTTAGCTTTCTGGGGCAAGCTATGTTGTTCCAAAAACTGAATGCTGCCATGTTTGTTGGAAAATAATATGTGGACTCTCCTGCTTTGCCCCTGTCCCCTTTCACCCAACTTTGGCAGAGCTGGGATACTTTTACCCATGAATTACTACAGCCTAAAAAAAAGATCAGAATTCATTTTAATGCCCTTCTAGCTTGAGCTGTGCAGCTTTTTTATCACAATATTTTAGAATGTGTCTGTGTACTAGAATTTCTCTATCTCCCTTCTAATTCCTTCTCATCAAGAGTAATTTCTTAAGAAGAATGCTTTGTGCTTTTGTGTGAGCTTACCTTTCTTGCTTCTATTTTCCTGTCATTTTTTCTGGTAAATGCTGTAGCAGAATGCAGTAACAATGGCATTTTTAGTTAGCCAAGCAGCACAAATGAGATGTGATTCTTTCATATGCTTATAAAATCTTGAACTAAAATTTACACTACATTAACTTCAATAAGCAATATAGTTACACTAGTTTATCTGATAAAACATTTTGATGACAGGGGGATGTTGAAGAAGATGAAACTATTCCAGATAGTGAACAGGACATAAGACCTCGTTTTCATCGTTCACGGACAGTAGCTCAGCAACATGAAGAAGATGGTATTGAAGATGACGATGATGAAGACGATGATCTTGATGATGATGATACTATTTCTGACTGGAATTTAAGTATGTCAAATTAATGTGTAAAATGTTTTAAAATTTATCTACTTGCATAATACAAGAACCACAGTAAAAAGAGGAGCTTGTGTATAGGAATACTGAGGCTTTGCTTTTGAATAGAAAAAGAACTGTCTGCTGATATAATTGGTGATTGGGGCAGAGGGTGAGTCTTTCAGATGACGTTTAAGGTATGTAACTGTATTGACAAAGGCTAGCTTATTTTGAATATGGCTGATAGAGCTGCAAACATCTACTGGATGCAATTCAACAGAAGCTTTGGATTTTGAATTTTAATTCTACAAAATAATGCAAATCATGGATCACCTGTTTAACTTTATTAAAAAAAGTCGTACGCGTCTTTGAGACATATCCAAAAAACTTTGAGACGTATCTAAAAGTTATTTTTTTATTATTATTTTAGAAGAAAATAAGCACAAATATGCTTGCTTTTGTAAAGTATTTTTTTCATAGTTTTAAATTCATAATGCTTTTCTTGTAGTTGTTGTATGTAGTGATTGCAGAATTAAATACATATTTTCTGAAAAACATAGCTGAAATGACAGAGGGTGACCTGTGGTCCACAGTTTTGGTTAAGTTGGTGAGGAAGCTAAAGCTGACTAGGAAAGAGAGAGAACAGAACAGTTAAGAAATCTGTTTTGATGTATGTCATCTGGAATTGAGAGAATTTGGATTATCTTAAATTTAGAATTGTGTGTCCTATTTCTTATCCAGTGTTCTATATTCAACTCTCAATTTGAACAGAGAGGAAACATCAGCACAGCCTGACAATTAGCAGCATTACTTACTAATGAGACCTGGTAACTAAATACGGGAGCCTGCCTTTTTTTCCTCTAGTAGAAAGCTGAAACATTCTTAGCTGAAAGCAGCAGGTACTGATCTTGGGGAGTCTGTACTGTTTATTATTGATTTGCAGTGGGGAACTGCTCTGTGTTGAGGGCTCATGTTTTGTTTTATTCAAACCTGTTGGACATCATTTAGGAGCAGAGCAGAAAAAGTTTTGTATTCATTATCTATTCTAGTAGTTGCTACCTCCCAGTCGAAATATCATCTGTGTCCTGTTTGGGCCCACTAACAGTTTAGGTCTGGTTTAGGATTCTTGCATGTTGCATTTGTTACATATATTTTGCCTGATTACCTGTCTTGTATCTACTTTTGTTCCAGTTGGATAATTTCTGATAGCTTAGGAAGGAACTGAGATCATAATAATAATAAAAAAATTGCAGTATAAATTCTGTAATACGAGCATTCTTTATAATTCCATTTTAGCATTACTGTTCTAGACATGCAGCACCACAGCAGAAAACGAGAGTAAGGATTTCTGAATCATGTTTTGAAGTTGTTCTTTCATGAGCTTTTCTGTGCTAAAAATATGAGATTAAAAACTTTCAAACAAATTTCGAGGTGATGTTCTTTCTATTGGTGCATCACAGAATTAGGGGTAAGATATAAAAGCTCAGAGCAGAGGTCAGTGAATTTCTTTCAGTCTCTAGAGATTTATGATTTTCCCTTTTTTTGCTTCGAGACATGGATCATGTTTGAACATTTTGTTTTTAATTAATTGCTAATATTTTTAGGCTATTTCTCTGTTCTCTTTAGTTTCTACAGTATATTACATTCATGTCACAGACCTTCCCTCTTCTGTAGTGTTACATCATCCTGAAATTATGTAATGTATATAATGTTTCAATATAATGGTATGGTTCCTGTCAGTGAGTATTTTAATATCCTCAGTGTATAAATCCTTTTAGTGGCTATAAAAATGCTGTAAAATTGTCTTTCTAAGTGCTATGGATTTGCATCAGAGCACAGTGGATCCCTGTGTATTGTAGTGAAATGGAAGTATTTTTCCTCCTAATGCCCTGGCAGTTGAAAGTTAAAATAAGGATTATACTGTCTAACTACAACTGCTTGTATAATAAGAAGAGATTAACACTGGTAATTCCCTTCAGGGAAATGTTCTGCTGCTGCTCTAGATGTCCTGGCTAATGTATTTCGTGATGAACTTCTGCCACATATCTTGCCTCTTTTGAAGGAATTGCTCTTCCATCCTGAATGGGTAGTTAAAGAATCTGGTATCCTTGTTCTTGGAGCAATTGCTGAAGGTAAGGCAACAGTGCATATCAGGTCACTGAATTTTTGACTGATTCTAAAGTAGCTCTGGGATTCCTTCTAGGTGAATTTACTTATGCAAACAAGTATATGTCCTTAGTGATTAGTCTCTACATCTGCTAGTTGATGACTGCAGTTACTTGTTTACCTTTTCATTTTCAAATCTATGCGTGTTTCAGAGGCTAAATAACTTAGATAATTTCTTTTATTTTTCCCTTTCTTAACTCTGCAGCATATATTTATTGGTCTCTCATGAAATACTACTTTGATTTGATACAACAGGAATATTTAATAAATTTGAGCCTTACATTTCATTCAGTGTTTTGAGAAATGGAAAAGACAGGTCCTGTGACTTCAGTGCCCTGAGCTGCTTTTTGTCGACATTTCTCTGCTTTAAATGTCATAACTTCTATTTCTTTGTATTTACTCACAGGCCTGGCTTTTTGCCTGTATTTCCAGCATCTCTGTCCATTTTGCAAACTGAAGGAATATGTTTGGGTCCATGCCTGGATTATCTATCTTTTCCTACAGTGCCTAGTGAACATACTTTTTATTTGTTGCTAGAAAACATTTTTGTTTTGATTTCAAGTCAAGCAAGATAAAAGTTAGTACTTCTGTCAAATCTCAGTGTATTACTGCCCTTGCTGACTTGAAGTGTGTGACTTTTATTGCTGATCAGTATTTGTGTGATATTAGGAGAAAACAAGAATAAAATAAAATTTCTTAAGGAATCCTTTTTAATGATATGATTTGTTATCAAGGCCTAATCTTTCTTTACTTGTTGTCTTGGTTACTCTGAGTAGACTGGCATAAGACATCCAAGCTTTATAATCTAATTGTATTTGGATATTCTTGCTATACCCCATTTAATAAAGCAGAATTTCTGGGGATTGGGGAAGCACTGAAGTAGAAATATAGTTGAAATGAATGTAAATTTGATTGGGGATTTTAATTATTGTTTATGGTGAGGTTTCTTTTTAGGACTTAACATAAATTAGGTAGACTTGCTTTGTATATTGTTAAAATATATTACTACATGACAGAGGATGAAAATATGTCCCTTCTAGGAAATAATAAAAAGTTCTATTACATTTTCTAATTCCCATACTGTAATAGCTATATTTTTCCTTCTAGGCTGCATGCAGGGTATGATTCCATATCTTCCTGAGCTGATTCCTCACCTTATTCAGTGCCTCTCTAACAAAAAGGCTCTTGTGCGCTCCATTACATGCTGGACTCTTAGTCGCTATGCACACTGGGTAGTTAGTCAACCCCCAGACACATACTTGAAGCCATTAATGACTGAGTTGCTAAAGCGTATTCTGGATAGCAACAAGAGAGTACAAGAAGCTGCCTGCAGGTGAGCCAAAGCTTAAACAAAAAGCACTATCCATGACACTGCTTTTTGATGGGAAACTATTTTAATGCCTTTTTTGATGAATGCATGACTTCATTTCTAGCTCTTAATGTATTTTTTTCCTTTTGAATAGGAGTAAGTTCTGTTTCTTCTGAAGTAGTCACAAATTACTCAGTTTTTTAATAAAATGAAAACAGATAATTTGTATTTCTCATCTAGTTTTTTTTCAGAGTAATGAATCACCAAACTAAACAATCTATTGCAGTAAATTATCTGTATGTGACACCTGTTTATTTTCAATAGTTGAAGTTTCATTGACCAGAAATTTGTCTTTTATATGTCTATGAACAAGGTCAATACTGATGACAAAGGAAAATTATGCTATCATTGCATCAGTGATGTTGTTTATATTTAGCTCAGGATTACCAAAATATTTGGGTTACAATTTTTTCAAGGGATATTTTCTTTCTCTTGAAAGGAGATCCTTGGAGGTAAGATTCCCTTCTCTCCCTTGGCTGTTGATATTAAAAATAAAAAAAATAAAATTAATGGGCATACCATTAATGGAATGAGTATCCTCTTGTGCAGGAAGCTCAGCAAATAAAGCTTTTACATGTCAGTTTGTGTACACAGCAGACTGCCAAGAAAGTTTCTTCATAAAGCAGAATTAGATCTGTAACATGTATACATAACAGGTTTTACAGGAATATTTTTTTTAATTTTGCTCATCACAATGCAAGAGATGAATCTTTGTGTTCAATCAAAATAGATAGAATTTGTCTCAGTAATACCATTATGAAAACCTACCTTGGATGAATTTGAGGGCTACATACAGTTCTATGTTTAAAGAGAAATGGGTAGTGTGGGGCATTTTGGGGTGGTCTTGTCTTGTTTTTTCCAAGATACTGACTGACCTGTTTGGGGTGGTTTTTTTGTCATTCAGTGCCTTTGCTACTCTAGAAGAGGAGGCTTGTACAGAGCTTGTTCCTTATCTTGCGTATATACTTGACACTTTGGTCTTCGCATTTAGTAAATATCAGCATAAAAATCTGCTCATTCTTTATGATGCAATAGGAACTCTAGCAGATTCTGTTGGACATCATCTAAATAAACCAGTGAGTATACCTTATCTTCTGTAGAAGCACTTGTCATATATGGAAAAACTGATTTGGTGGTTTTTGTAGTGTGCTTTACGTGTTATAAAACAGAAATGCTGACCTTTCTGTGTAAGCTTCAATAATAAAAAATATTTATATGTAAATTACATAGACTGCATGTATTTTTCCCACTACATTAATATTCCTCATTTTGAATAAACAGTTTTCTGTGTGGTGGCTTCTGAAATGCACTTCTTGTTGTGACTTTTTTCCTCATACTCAGAATTTTTCAGCTCAGAGGAGATACATATATCAATATAGATATGAAATGGGACTTTAAAGGAATTGGTGGAATGTGTGTGCTAATTTCTAATGACTGGTTTGGGATTTTTTTAAATCACTTTTGGTATAGCTAAGCTGCTCTGTGTCTCTGTCCAATGTATTGGAGTACATAATCATTACTTTATCAGAGTGGAACAGATGTGCATTTTATATATAAAAACACAGAATCCTTTAGACAAAGCACAGATAACACACAGGCAAATGTAGTGGATTTTTTGTAGTGTATGTATGTTCATTAATAGGATATGCATACATGTCATGTGCATCTTATAATGGCTATTGAAATTTGCTTTATTTTTCTATAATGCTTCACATGACAGACACACTAGAATAAAACAATTTGAGTTGTTGCCATGGCATTTTACTTGCTGTCCAAGACTCCACACCATCAAAGGACATCTTTTCCAATCTCTCTGGCCCTGGCCAGCTTGACATTGGACAGCACCAGGAGGAAGCTAGATGAGAGCTCCTGGTGATGGTGGGACTTATTTCAATCACTTAGAATATTGTATCTTTGGACATAGCATTAGCTGGCAGCATCTGTTGTGTCTCTGGATACTTTCTGGGTGCAGCAGTACTACAGGGATGCCTTGCTTAATGTCCTTGTAATTGTGACAGCAATGGCAGGAAAGATGCAACATCTTTATACAGAATTTGTAAGTGCACCCTTCTAGAGGGATAGAAAATTACTTTATTTGTGGATGGGTAGTTGCTTGAGGAAGAGGTTTCAGGAACTTGGGGGATAGGGTTATAGCATCAGGGCAATGGGAGATGGTTGAGAAAAGCAGGTGGCAGATGCACAGCCAGATTGCATTGCTGGTAAAAATATTTTCTGTAGGCCCTGAGACAATCCTATAGATTTGTAACAACCCAGACAGCTATTAAAAGTTGCTAGACAGAAGCCAAACATGGAAGAAAAGATGCATTCTGCAAAGGTATTTATGTGCCTCAGCAAAAAATCTTAAGACATAAATTGTAAATTCTAGTATTAAACTACTTCTACATACTGCAACAATGACTGAATTATGGTATATAAATTTTCTTTTGCTGAAAAAGTAGAATAGCTTGTAATAATAGCAATTTTCTAGCTTTGAAATAAACTAGTATCCAATGAAGTGTTTCAGTAGGTGATGCATTTTCATTCTAAACAGGAATATATTCAGATGCTAATGCCTCCATTAATCCAGAAGTGGAACATGTTGAAGGATGAAGATAAAGATCTGTTTCCTTTATTAGAGGTAAATGTTAAAATTTGAATATGTTTTATCAGCTTCTTTTAGGAATTACCTCTCTTACTAAAGATGCTCCTACTAGGAAGGGGGACTATAAAAGCTGACAGTGTTAGGTGTTTCCCATTATGGAGAAAATATGACTAGTGAAAAAATCTTGTGACTGAGGAAAATTCATTAGGTTTAGTAGAAATCTTTTAGATTTTTTTTCCTGCCGTTCTCGAGTGTTTTCTTTGGGATTCTTTAAAAAAAAAAATGTTCCATCCCCCTGTTGTTCTTGTCTTCTCTCTCTCCTTGCTCTCCCTTCATCCCTCCATTAAAACTATTATTAGACAGGCTGAAGCTATGAACCTGACTATGTAGTCTATTCCCTGTACTTTCCAAGTGTGAAGCAGGAAAACACTTTTAGAGAAATTAGTTTCGTAACTCTTGGGTAATGTTAGGGCTTGTATGTGGTCAGGATACTGAATTTTAGTATATGTGCTAGCTGTGTTATAGTAACTGTCTTCATATTAACTTTCTTGGTCACCTCTAAGAAGATGCTGCTTTTGAGAAATTTTATCAACTGACACACACAGGAGAGAGTAACAATTAGCCTTGGCTCAACTAATCAGTACTGTCTTTCTAGGTTGTTTTAACTTAATCAGTTACTTGTGGGTATACTTGAAATGCTTTCAATTTACTTCTCACAAGTAAAATATACTTCATGGATGTGAAGAAAGTTAGGAAAGTTAGATGTTTGTTGTTTTTTTTTAATTCTAGTGCCTGTCATCAGTTGCTACTGCCTTGCAATCTGGCTTTCTTCCGTACTGTGAACCTGTGTACCAGCGCTGTGTAAATCTGGTGCAGAAGACTCTTGCACAAGCCATGGTATTTTTCTATTGCTATTCCAATGTTTTCAGAATATCTCCTTAAACCAGTGTATTAAGTATGTCAAGTTATGGATTTGCAGGGAGGTTTATAGTATTAATCATTGAATATTTAAATGAAGGTGCAGTTCTGAAACTAATTTTTTGTTTGTTTTGTTTTTACTTTTATGCATACCCCTGAGAAAATATGATACTCTTTTTGAAAATGTGTGCTTATTTGTTGCAGTTGCACAATGCTCAGCCAGACCAATATGAGGCTCCAGATAAAGATTTCATGATTGTGGCTCTTGATTTACTCAGTGGTTTAGCTGAAGGACTTGGAGGCAACATTGAACAGCTAGTGGCTCGCAGCAATATCCTGACACTAATGTACCAATGTATGCAGGTGAGATGAGTAATCTGTTTAATCCAAGGATTTTCTTTCTTAAGAGAATTGGAAACACTTCTAGAATTGTCAGGTTTTTTTCTTCCTCTCTTTAGGATAATATGCCTGAGGTACGGCAGAGTTCTTTTGCGTTGTTAGGTGATCTGACAAAGGCGTGTTTTCAGCATGTTAAGCCTTGCATCGGTATGTTTCTTTTATGTATTAAATAATTAACATGTTTTACAAACTGATAAGAGGCTGGTTTAGCCATTGTTAAGTTCCCTTTTCTGTGGCTTGCTTTATCATGGTGTAAGTTTTCATTTTCCTTTAACATCAAGGGTATGTAGTCTTCTCCTTTGAACTACGTTCAAGACATGTTCTTTTTGTAGGCAGTGCAAAAGTACATTTTGCTGCTTGATTTTTATGATGTAACATGCTTCTTGTGCTGGAATGCAGCAAAACATGTATTTGGACTTTAATTAGAACAGTTGCTTTTTTGATAAATTCTTGAATTTCTACATTTCGTTCGACTAGAATCTGTTATTACATATAATTTATATATAGTCAAGTTAGAAAACTTGGCCAGAGCTTTAGGGTTTTGGGGTGGGGTTTTTATTTGGTTTGGTTTTTTTGGTTTGTTTTTTTAATTTCAGTAGGGAAGTAGCAGCAGTTATACACTTCCACAATATTCATTGTGTCTTCCCTCATACTCTTGAGATATACTTAACAAATGAATGCTTGGATAGGCTCGGAATTTAAAACTTATTTGACAGTTGTTATAATCTACCTTTGTGACTAATATTTTATTAAAATTTAATTAAGGCTGTGATTTGCCTCATTGTTTTTGGCTTTTGGGGTTTTTTGGGGGGAGGGGGCGCATTCAAGAGTTTGTTGTTGTTGGGAGTTTGTTTTGATGGGTTGCTTTTTTGTGGTTTTTTTTTGGGGGGGGGCAGT
>NW_010175818.1:0-7896 GCF_000695765.1 Mesitornis unicolor
CGTAAACTTTGCCCCCCGAGGGTGCGGGGGTGGGGGGACCGTGATCTTCGCCATGGGCCTGCCGCCCCTTGGCGGCAACGACGGGGACTGAGGGCCTGCCAGCGGGATCCCGGCGTCTGCCCGGGGCAGTGGGTTCCCCAGGATCCCCGGTGGAGGACGAGGAGGAGCGAGCGTGTGTCCATATTAATCAGAGGGGGAGTGAGGCAGACAATGCGGATGCGGGATCGCGGTGTGCGGGAATGACGGGAGCGAGGATAAAGGCGGCTGCGCCGGGGATGCTCACACCCGCCCGCACCGCCGGTGTGCTCGGCGTCCCCCCGCATGCACACGCAGCTTTAATGAGAAAGGAGGCCCTGGCTCCAGATGACTGATTGTGTGTGGCTCGGCCGGGGGGGAATGACAGCTAGAACAGAAGCTTGGAAAGAAGCTTTCCTGCTTGGAAACCTCGTAGGTAACTTTATTTGGGGTCGGGGGAGAGAAATCACAGGCTAGGGAGAAACTGGAATGCTCGGGAGAAAAATAAATGTGTGAACCAGATTTTCTTCGCTGCTTGATGTGTATTTGACAGCCCTCTGTGTGGCTGTGAAATACTTCTGCAGCGATTACTAATGGTATGTGTTATAGCTTGTAAATTTTACTTGCAGTCTTTTATCTAGAAATTCTTAAGAAATGCTAACTATTCATCTTTAATTTCTCATAAATTTATATGTGAGCAAATTGAGATCTGTAATCATCACTGGATAGAAACCGTATTATGCACACTATAGATTTAATTATTTAATTTTGATAAATAGTATTTAAATATTTATAGATCTTAAAAAGTATGGGCTCTTGGTTATATTCTTCTGGTTTTGATATTGTCAAGATCAGGGTCCAGCTCACTTCACTGTTGTTTGTAGTTAGGTCACTTTTCCTAGTCCAGTCTTTGCTGAGATGCCTCTGTTAAAGCACAGCTGAGGTTTGAGGGCTTATAATGAAGAAAATAGGTCATTGTGAAGATAAAATTTCTGCCACACTACATCATCCATGCCCTTAAACAGGGAAAAGAAACTCCTAATGATAAAATAGGTCTGAAATCTGAAGTGCGTTAGTGTGGAATGTATTTTTTTTCCCTTAACGTAATAATACATTTACAGGTTCCTGCTTTCTAGGAGGCCTACCTGTTCCAAAGGGGTTGATTTGCTTTCTCCACAGTAATACATTCAAATTTGGCATACATCATGCTCCTTTAGAGTGACAGACTGAGGGGTGATGCTGTGTTAGGACTTCTTTCGCTTCTTCATCGCACTGTTTTGATTTAGGCTAAGATCTAGGACTTTGAACTTGAAAGGACTCAATGTTTTTTCTTTTTCTTTTTTTCTTAATGTTGATAGGCCCTTAGAAAACATTTAGCATGTAATTATCACACTTCGAGCGAGAGAGCTCATCTGTTTTTTCTTTAATGTCACCTGTTTTGTTGACTTATTGATGTTAAATATAATGCCCCTTCAGTCTTCATAATACTTGCTTCCTACTTTTTAAAATGTATTTATTTTTTTAGTTCCCTTCTTAACACAGCAGCAGCTCTTACAACTTCTATTTGATACAGGATGCTCCATGATGTGTGGTAATTAATCTATGGAGAAAGCTGCAGAAGCGCTATTAAGTAGTGACTTATTCTGAAAAATCAAGTGGCTCCTTGATCTGAGCTGCAAGTCATAAATTTCCACTTCATAAATATAATTTTACTTGAAGTGCAGTAGCTGTGTATCAGAACTTGTAATGCAGTGAAATCAGAATGATTCATAAATAGGGTTGAGACACACACATATGTGCTGAAAATGCCAGTTCAATTTTCTCAGTAGCATTGCTGCTTATTACTGTTCTGCCGGTGTAGATCAGGATCTAGATGGCTTAATAAATTCTCATAGAGGTTAGGATCTCAGATCATCTCATCTCTCTGTGATGTTTCTTTCCCCTCTCACACTTCATAGGCTTTTTGGAGTCAGTGCTGCAGGCAGTGGTCAGTAGCCTAAGTTAGTTGTTTGGTTTTTTACTGTCTGCATTCTGCATGGTAATTGCTTCTCAAAATCTGATTTTGGGACCATAGTTCTGCGTTTTATGCTTTCATCTCTAGTCTGTGTAGGACATGATCAATTGTATTGCTTTCAGTAATGGATCCATGTTGTGCGTCTAAGGAATAATCGCATTTTAAAATGCAAGAGATTTATTGGTACAGTCCCTGTGTGTTCAGGACACAGGACAGTTTTGAATTTTTATAATAAAGTATTCGATATATTATGCTTAATAATTGGCGTAGATGTGTGAAAGGGGTGAAGCGTGTTGAGAATGCATCCTTCTCCTGAAGTGTTGCTCTGCTCTTAAGCAGCTTCCAGAATGTGAGCAAATATTTTTTTCGGTTTGGTTTTGTGTGGTTTGTGTCACTGTTTTACAGTTTTTATTAGATTTTCTGTGTAATTTGTTATTCCTCTTACTCATACAGCAACTCGGAGAATGATAAAACACTTTGAATAAAAAAGGAAGAACTAACAGTAGAACCGCAAATAATTGGGGAGACTCCTGAGCACACCTACTCATCATCTGAAAGTACTTCTTAACTAGTGTGTTTGAAAACGCTAGTTAATGTTGTGTCTTGATGGTAGTTATTAGACCCATCGCAAATGAGTTGAAGCAGTGTTGGTTTGTTCGTGGTATTCACTCTCATGTCTGGAAGGTAGTTGCACTGAAGAAAGCTCATAGAGGACAAGGTTGGAATTTTTTTGAAATTGTTTTCCCAATCAGTTTGTTCTCTGCAAACTGAATAACAAAAGTTTAACAGGAGAAAAATTTGGTATGGCCTGCAGTTTGAGCAATAGCTCCATAAGATATTTGTGATGTAAATAATTAAGGGCTTTAATCTCTGAAAAAGAGATGCCCAGCTTCTATTGCAGTGGGTGTTAGATATGTTTTCTTGATTATCCACCTGTTTCATGTGTGTTTCAGGATTGGAGACTTTGTGCTCTGTAAAGGAAGTTTGACACACGATTTCATAGATAAGTCAGTCTTAGTAAATTCTTATTATATTTCTTACTCTATATTGGGTTAGGAAGTAGATGTAACCATAACAGATAACCATTTCTTGGCTATTATGAAACCTCACAGGAGCAGTTTAACTTGCTACTCTGTAGAATGTGAATGGCTTACCGTACATGAAGTAATCTTCAGGGACAGGATTCGTCTCAAGGCTTTGCCTTTGTTTTTACCTTATGCTAAGAAAATTCTTGTTAGCTAAGCCGTGTAAGTCCTAGCATAGAGTAAAGTGTCATTTTTGAAGTGTTCATTGATGCAGTGTTAATGTGGTTTTTTTCCTCTTCTCTTGAAGATGAGATGTAATGAATTTGGTTAAATAGAAGGTATTCTGAATTTAAGATGAGTGTTAGGAAGTGTTATGTAGTAAATTTTCTAGCAGTAAGCTCTTTGAAACAAGTAACGTGACGAAGAAAAATTAATTTGAAGCTTCAGTATGTATTATGTACAGTCAGCTTTGGGGGAAGAAAGGATTAGTTTGCTTTTATGTGAGTTTGTTTTTCCTTAATAATGTATTAAATGTCTTTCTCTGTTATTCCAGTGTTACTTACTTTAGAGCATGCCTGAGCTGAAAAATTAACTAGTGTTCTTTACATTGCCTGTGTTGTTTATGCCCTCTGATAATAAATTTTCTTGGAAAAAGTACCTAGGAAGAACATACCCTTTTAGCCTATGCCTGTGTGTCTCATTGCTTATGCACATGAAAACATCACTTCAAGGTAATAGGCCAGTGGATATATGGGCTGCTACTCTGGCAGATTTTCATACCGCCACTTTGCATTTACTGGTGAGCAAATCTGTAAAAAATCCCGAGCAGATGTTGCTGGCAGGAGCTGGCGTGGGGTGTGGTGTGATTCTGTGCAGGGAGTCAGCAGAGATGTGGGGCTGCTGTCCCGGCCTCACGTGTCTGCTGTGAGAGCCATGCACGGAGAGGGAGAGCAAGCTCTTGATAATGCAAGTGTTTGTTCAGCCCTGAGACCTCTCTTCTCCCTCCACAGGCGTGCTGGTAGCCTACCTGTCCTTGCAGAGAGGGAGGCACCCCCAGCATGAACTTCCCTCCTATTTCTGGCATGTAATCTGCATTGCTGCTCAAAGTTGGGGGAAAGAAGGGATTGGGTGACAACTGCAAGTTGTGTGCAGAGAATACAGTAATTCTTTTAGCTCAAGTAGTTTATTTTGGTGCACTTTAAACCGTTTCCTAATCTACTTTAGCAAAAGTGAAGTTAGTCTGCCTCAAACAGGAATAGATGGTTTAATTACAGGGTAACCATTGCTGATGTAGAACTTTAATTCCCTGAGTTACGGTTGCTTGGTGAGACTTTAGTAACGGGAGAAGCTTTGACTTTGTTTTTTAGGGTTAATTTCTTGAAAGCATAACAAAATTTATATTGACTTCCTTTAGAAGAGTGAGGGAATGGCGTGACTGTCATGGCATTATTATTGGAAACCCTTTAAAAAATAGAATGTTTTAGCTGCATCAAAAGGTTTGCACCACCACTGTGGTTATATGGACCATTATAGGATTCATACATTAAGAAGCAGTGTATTAGGATTTAAGGGTGATAATTTGGAAAGTTAAACATGAGAACTTACACATAATCATCATTTCACATCTGCTTGAATGTGAAAGGTTACTTATACAGAGGCCAATAGTGTAGGCCTTGTTGGACTTTGCTCTGCCAGGGTCCTGTTTTGGTTACAATTGTCTGCTGCGTACCAGACTCTGCTTTTTAGAGAGTATGTATGTAATTGTCTGTGAATGTTCTTGCTGAAACTTTCCTGAGATGTTTTAAGCCAAAATAATTGCTCTCTTCTGAAGGGAGGAGGTTTGTTTTCCCCACTTCTTACCTTGCACTAACTTTAAGTGTCTGATCCCAAAGTAAACTGACTGAATTTTGCTAAAACAGTATAAAGCTAATCCTGTGAAGTAAATACAGGATTAGAAAGTTGAACTGGTTTATCTCCTGGTTGGGTGGGCATCAGAGTACATGGATAAAAAGGGGGGATTTTGAAAAGTGCTGCAGGAGGGAGATCTGGGAGTGAAGAATGGGGAAGAGGAAGTCGGGATGAGTTCCTTCCATTTTGAAAGCAGCAAGTTTATTTTGGCTACTGTAATGTGAAACTACTGTAAATGTGATCCGGGCTGAGTGTAGTTGTGACCTGTCACAAGGAATTTAGGAAAATAGTAACTGGGGCACAAATGTTGCCTCTTTTTTCCTTCTCAAATTATCTGTAAGGTTTGAGCAAATATGTTGTTAGACCAATGATAAAGTAAGATTCATGGAGTAAGATATTAATAGCCATATTTTAAGGTTGGCAGTGCAAGTCAGAGCTGTCAGAAAGCAACTTTTAAAATTCTAAGAACAGTAAGGTATCAGTCAACAACATTTATGTGCTAATTCTTGGTAAAAATTAAAATCTATAATCAATAGCATAATTTTAAGGTAATTTTGTTATAGTATGTATTTATTAAATGTTCCAGTTGCCATGTAGGATACTTTAGTAAAAAGGTGTTTGTCAAAATTGGTAATTAAACCATAAAATAGATGTAAAGGGCATGACACTTTTTTTCATAAACTGTCTAAAGTTTAAGTAGGTAACTGTTCAGTACACAATTACATTTACATGAAAAAATTACTTAACACTTGAGAAAAACAATGAAGGATATACCTAAGCTTGGCAAGCTCTGCAGTGTGTTGTAGCTGCCTTTTTACAGTTACGGCATGGTTAATTGTTCGTGACTTAAATGAAATAGACAGTAGTATGTATTTGAAAGTTACATAAGGAGAAGGGGTTTCAAGGTAGCTTTTATTGTAGTGATTACACTAACAGCAGACTTGGTAGTTAAATGTTTGAGATGCTCCCTGTAAAAACTGCTCTTGAGTCTTTCCCTGCATCAACTCAACAGCACTTATGCAGAAGAAAACCATATACAAAACTACTTGTGCTTTTCAGTTGCACAAACCTTTTTTATTTTTTTTAAGCTTCAGTTCAGTGAAGTCCACTAAGGATTTGGCTCTTGGTAACACCTTCACATAGAAGACTGCAGTAGTTGGCATCTGTATTTGCCACAGAGAAAACATGGGAACCAGGCCTAGTTGTAGTGGCTAGAGGATTTTAAATTGGAACAATGAGGTTCTGTGTGCAGATTTATTTTGTCCAAAACTGCAAGCCTATCAGTTTAAATGAGGATGGTCACAGGACTAGTTAGTCCTCTATAGCAATAATTATCCAGGTTACAAATCTTCGTTATTTGCTCTTTCTGGTGTATAACTATTTTGACAATAAGCTACATGCTCTACTTTTTAGTCTTCCTGTGCTTAAAAAAAGCAGTCAACCAATACTGCTTCCTTTTCTCTTACCCTTCCCCTCCAAGGAAAATTAACTATTTTGTTTCAATTTAAAGAGAGAGAACAGTGCCACCTCACCTTTGTATCACGAAGGTGTGAAGTTTGCCTACTCTAAGCACTTCAAACATACGCAAAACTAAGTAGAAAGGTATAAAGTGGGTGCCCATGGCATCTGGATTTATGTAAAACTTGGTTTGAGTAGCGGGCTGATGTAGGGATTGAATTTGCTATCTTGGAAAGTTTTGTCTCCCTCTCACAAGTGTCACTGCTGCTGCCAGCATTTGTCAGGGGCATTGCTCATGGTTAATGTGCTTCACCCTGTCTTTCCACAAATCTTAGCTACTGTGCTTTAAAGTGCAGTGTGTTTTACACTATCAGTCTGTGTTGGTACAGAAAAGTTTTGAATGTTTGTTTGCCAGCCTTTTTTAACACCCTAGCATGATTGTTTGGCTTTAACATAGCATAGAATGATAGAATGGCTTAGGTTGGAAGGGACCTTAAAGATCATCCAGTCCGGCCCCTGCCATGGGCAGGGACACCTCCCACCAGACCAGGTTGCCCAAAGCCCTGTCCGACCTGGCCTTGAGCACTTCCAGGGAGGAGGCATCTCCAACTTCCCTGGGCAACCTGTGCCAGTGTCTCACCACCCTCACAGTAAAGAATTTCTTTCTAATATCTAGTCTAAATCTACCCTCTTTCAGTTTAAAACCATTCCCCTTCATTCTGTCACTACCTGCCCTTGTAAAAAGTCCCTCCCCAGCTTCATGGTTTGTCTCATTGGCTAGTTTCTGTAATCCCAAGTCAGTTGGTGTTATGCCGTAAAATGTCTCTTGGCAATTTCTCAAATTGTTTGCATCCACAATGAAGTTGAAATGTGTATTTTCTGTAATTTTATTTTGGACAGCTTTTCTTGATTAGACTGGTTACTACCTTTTATCAAAAGAGACACCCCAAAATAGCTTTGGTCCCTTAAGTTTTTGATTTAATTTAATAAAACACAGTAGTGTAAAAGAACGTAGAATAAAACAACCGTGGAAACATTCACATGGTTAGTAATATTTTGGACATTGACTGTGTTGGAGCTTCTCACTGTCATTGTTTTATTGCCAGCTGTGAGGTCTGCCAGTTTAATTTGTGACAACGGTAGCGTAACTCAACAGATAGAAGGAAGGCTGCTGGAGGCTTCAGTGATCGTAGGAAATTTGTCTTCGACACTCTCTCCCCATTCAAAGGGATGCATTTTTTGTTTGTTTGAGGTGTTTTTTTTGCTTTTTACTCAAAGTAATCAGCATTGTGGACAGTTGGGAGTATTTTGAGTAATCTAGGGTGATTATACCCATGCAGCTGGAGTTTGGCCTGTTTGTTAGAAAATAGCTGAGAAAGAAACTGCTCTGTACACAGGGCTTGGTGGTATTACCTTCTGCAGTGTGGTTGCCATCATCTCTATTTAAGATGGATGCTAATTTTATATATATATTAT